>NC_092047.1:113829322-114129322 GCF_003086295.3 Arachis hypogaea | reverse complement strand
GGATTATGTGACAAGAAATGAGGTTCAGGTAAGTCATATACTAGGCTCAGCTCAAATTGCTGACACTCTCACCAAGGCTCTTCCATCAGCAGCGTTCCTTGATCTCAGAGGCAAACTCAAGGTGCAGAATTCTGAAGATTCAGCTCCCTTGAGTTTGAGGGAGTATGATAGAGTGAAAGAAGATATTGAAAGTGAACAAAGAGGGCCAGTCAGTTAATCAAGTTTATCTAGCTGTTAAGTTTGTTAGGAGGTTAGTTAAGTCTGCTGATCTGGTATCTTCAGAAACTTCTAGTGTATGCTATATAAGTCTTGTACTACTGTAAGTCTCAGTCAATGCAATGAAATCCTTCACTGATCAAATCACTCTTCTCTGAACTCTCCCTTCTCTCTCACTCATTCTCCTTGCTCTCACTCACCAGTCTCTGATTCCTTCCACGATTAACGTGTTAAAGCAAACCCTCTCAAGCCTGTCACGATTTATGTATAATAGGCTACTTTTATTTATAATATTTTAATTTAAATTATATCTATTTAAATTTTAACTTAAAAAATAAAAATATACTTTTTATAATTTCAATTACTAATTTCATTAATAAGATTAATTTAAATTAAAAAAAGAGAACAAATTATAATAAAAAGAATACTAAATTTTAATACATAAATTTAAGTTTTTTCCTTAAAAAAAATGTCAAAAGGTGTTAAAAAATATTAATTTTGTATAATATAAATTCATGTTGTTTTAAGTAACATAAATTTAAGTTTTTATGAAATTTTTAGTAATCGTTGTTTATATGTTTTTTTTAATTATTTTTATTGATGCATATTTTTTATAGAATTTTTTTTGTCATTTTTTATTTAGCTTTGTATAAATTTTAATTATTAATTCTATTAAAAAATAAAATTAAATAAAAAATAATACTAACAAATTATAATAAAAAGAGTATTAAATTTTAATACTTAAATTTAAGTTTGTTTTTAAAAAAATGTCAATGGGTGTTAAAAAATATAATTTTGCATAATATAAATTTATGTGGTTTTGAGTAGCATAAATTTAAGTTTTTATAAATTTTTTAGTTTTATTATTTTTGTAATTTTTTTAATAATTTTTATCGATGCATATTTTTTATAGAATTTTTCTTTGTCATTTTTTAATATATAAATTATAAAAAATATGAATCGATAAAAATTATTAAAAAAAAATTACATGAGCAACAAATACTAAAAAGTTTATAAAAGCTTAAATTTATGTTACTTAAAATCACATAAATTTATATTATGTAACATTATAATTTTTTAACACCTTTTGACTTTTTAAAAAAAAAACTTAAATTTATGTATTAAAATTTAGTACTCTTTTTATTATAATTTGTCAGTATTCTTTTTTATTTAATTTGGTTTTTTTTAATGGAATTAATAATTAAAATTATAAAAAAATAATTAAAATTTATACAAAATCAAATAAAAAAATGACAAAAAAGTTCTATAAAAAATATGCATCTATAAAAATGATTAAACAAAATTATATGAACAAAAAATACTAAAAATTTCATAAAAAATTAAATTTATGTTACTCAAAACAACATGAATTTATATTATTTAAAATTATATTTTTTAACACCTTTTGATAATTTTTTAAAGAAAAAATTTAAATTTATGTATTAAAATTTAGTATTCTTTTATTATAATTTGTTAGTATTTTTTAATTTAAATTAATCTTATTAATGAAATTAGTAATTGAAATTATAAAAGGTATTTTTTTTATTTTTTAAGTTAAAATTTAAATAGATATAATTTAAATTAAAATATTATACATAAATCGTGCCAGGCTTGAGAGAGTTTGCTTTAACACGTTAATCGTGCCAAGTCTTTGTGTTTTAGCTCAAAATCATGTGAATCCTTATAGGATGGGACGATTTATGCGTTACCTATAATGTAGCCCTGTGTGCCCCGTAACAATTTACTCCCTATTCTCCTAGGCCATTCATGCATAAATCGTTTCTGGGTTACATGGTTAACATATTATATAATCCTCGTGCCTTTGGAACAATTTATAATAATAAAAAGAAGATATTTATGTTTCAAAATTTGATTTAAGGGAATTCAATAATTTTGGTATTGATTTATTTTATTTAAGTAAAAAATTCTATTATTTTTTTTATTCATTTGATAAAATCTTTAATATTTATTACCAGAATGTTAGATATCTATTTTTAAAATTTTATAAAATATATGATATATATTAAAAATAAATTAAACAATACATATGTATACAAATACATAATAACTTATTATGATGTATACATATATAGTATTTTTTTTAGATTATTATGTTTGCTACACTGAATGAATTGAAACTCATAAATATTTCTTCATTACAAGGGAAAAAGGTTCTAGTCATTCTAGATAGATTATGGTTTTCTTTGTAATTAGATAACTAATTTATCATCAATAAGGTTATGATCTTTAATGAGGTCTTGTTTTGACTAGACTGCTGAGTCAGAAAATTGAAACTACTAAATTTGTCATTACCTTATATACAATTTCTTTTATTTATTTATTTTGTGGGGTGATTTTGGTTAATTAATGTTTTTCAGGGGCAAGAGTTATTGCTGGAAACATTTAATAATATTTTACTTGAACTCAATTAGTTAAATGCAGAACTTGGGCTTCACTAATTCAACAATATTTTGTTTTGCATCTAGCTAGATTCAATTCTCAAAATTACACCCTCTCTAATACCATGGATTATGGTAATAAGTACACTATTCCAACACCTGGAATCAAAGTGTTGGTGGTGGATTGTGATTCAACATCTCTAACATTGGCATCTAAAATGCTTCGTATCCTTGGATATGAAGGTAATTTGGTTCTCTTTTTTTTTTTTTTTTCCGTTCTATATGTACTATATACAAAATCTTTTTTCAAAAATCATCTATAATTTAATGAATTTAATTTTGATGCACTGACCATATAAAAAGTGTTTTATACAGTCACACAATCTTTTGGATAACTATTGACGTTGTTAATGTAAAAGGTGGTTATTTTTACTGATGTGACAATACGTAACTATATACACGTATAAAACTACTTTATAATGTACATCAAAATCAAATTCTAATTTAATTACAAATATTTTATCAAAACGAACCAAGCATTTAGAGCATTTCTAATTCTATTTCTAATTTTATTTTATTTTGGATCCAAAAAAAAAAAATTTGTAGGACTATATATCATAAATAGTAATTTAAAACTAAAAATAAAATTTGTTCTTTCAATGTTTAGTATCAGTTCAATTAGAAATTTATATTATTTTAAATTATTTTATCAACATAGTTATACGAGTGATAATTTTATTGGTTCTCCATTAAGATAATATGTATCTTTAATACTGATTTAATTTCTTAAATTAACTCTAATACAGATTTTAATTAAATAAATTCTCTTACGCTTTTATGCAATTATGTGTCACTAATTTAAAAAAAAAAATAATATCTTTAGTAATGGTGGTCGAACCCCTCATAAAATTTTAATTTTATTTGTGTATATTTCTGTTTTGACCAAATTTAATCATGTATCATATTTTTGTACTTTTTTTAGTAACGTTTTCTTTTTCCTATTTAATAGTACTCTTTTTTTAAGAGTTAATTATCAAAATAATCTCTAAAAGGTTGAAAATTCAATGCCTCAATTTAGTGTTGAAAGACAATTCAACTTGACTCGTATTGATATTATTTTGGAACTAGACTGAAGAATTAAATATTTTAAGGAATAAATTGACTCATAATCATTTTAAGATCAATCTAAAACTAACCATTTTTTAACTATTGTACTTGGTACAAAAGTACAATGTATTTAATCTTTACTTTTTTATCTCTGTAATTTCTCATTTTTGACTGATTTTAATTGGATCTTATATTTTTTTTTTTCCCTATCAGTTGTGACTGCTAAACTAGGTTCTGATGCTTTATCAATTATTGAGAAGAATGAGCTTCACCTTGTGCTCATGGAGATTCATTTGCCTGACATGAAAATGTTTGAACTCATTGACAAAATCAGAGAAAGCTATGACATCCCATCTTTCAGTAAGTTCTCATATTACTTTTTTAATCTGTCTAATTAAACTCTTAAATAAAATAAAATTCTTTTCGTTTATTTTAATATTTTTTTACAATAAATTATGAAAATAGAATATACAAAAAATAAAATTATAAAATGTTTTTATAAACCAAACATACCATAAACTTCTGTTATTCTACTATTTTCTTTTCTATTTCTATAAAATCCTAATAATAATTAAATAATAATAATAAATATTGAAAAAAAAAAAAAATAGAAACCAAAATCATTGACCAAAGTATATGTTTGATTGCATTGTAGTTATGAGTGCTGATGAAAATCAAACTTCAAAGTCAAAAGCACTAAGCAAAGGAGCTAAACTCTATTTCATAAAGCCACTTCTACTTTCTGATTTAAAGGGCCTCTGGAAATTTGCATCATGCAACACAAAAGTTTCAACAGTAACCACTGATCAAAATGGATCAAAGAGTATCATAGTGAACAAGGATCAAGAATGCAAACCACTGAATAATAATAACAATAATAATAACAAAGAGAAAAAACAAGAACTTGTTGAATCATCAGTGGTCCAGAGAAGGAAAAGGATTAGGTGGACTGATCATTTGCATATGAAGTTCATGGAAGCTGTTATATTAGCAGGATCTGGTGGTAAGATTTAACCCAAGTTTATTTTTTCTTCATTGACTCAAATAAGTTTTTTGATTCCTTTAAAATTAGCAATTTATGGTTTTGGTTTCTGAAAAGATATTCAGAAACAAATGAAATTGATCTCTACCATCATCTTCAATAGTTCAAAACTATAAACCACTAAGTTTACAGAACCGAAAACTTATTTAATCCTTTTCGATTTCTTGCCATGGCTACTTGCTACATGCTTATAGTCTTGTACAGTAATGATAATGGTTGCTGTTTTCTTTTTCTTATGATGATTAGCTGGTCCTAAGAAAATACATGAGTATATGAATGTGCCAGGAGTCACAAAAGAGCATGTTTCAAGCTATTTACAGGTTTGTTCTTTTCTAAAGTGCAACACTCTTCCTAAGTTTGTTTTTAATATGCAGAATGTTTTTGGAACATGATTTATGCATATTCAATCAGTTTTGGTGCATTAAAATTGCCAGTGTTAATATGGCGATGCTAGATGCTAAATAGTGTTGATAATCTTTCTGCATTAACATTAGCATTATCATCTACTCCTTCTGTTGAAGAAAGAATAAGTGTTTAGTTAAAAACTTTTGTTCATAAACATCTGTCATCAGCACTATTTCTTGAGTTTTGCTTAATTTTAATTTCTTATTATGCATGTTAAAACCTTAAAAGACACTTAATTTGGACAAAAAAGTAGTGCATAAAAGAGAAATTTGTTTGATTATTTCAGAAATATCGCCAATCTTTGAAAGCGCAAGATAGTGAAATTCAATATCAAAGGAAAATTCTATCATCCGAGTCAAATTTAGGATCATACCAATCGAAGGATCTCTTCCATTGCAAGTCAGAGCAATTTCTTGATGCTCCTGCACATCTTCCTTCCACAGAAATTCCAACTGTTCATGAACCAGCTTTGAGCCAAAACCAATTACTCCCAGGGACACTGGTGCAAGGTGAGATGAATGGCAATGGTGTGGAATCTGTGATTAGCCAAGAAGAAAGTTATACTGATGGAAGAGTTTCTGAAGAAGATCAATTAGACCCAACTGAAGATTTTGAAACAATGATGACAAATACTGGGTCTTGTTTCACTAGCTGGAGTCGGCTACTTGATCCTGAAGAAACCTCTTACGAGGTTTCCTCTAAGGATTATACTGCTGAAAACAGTGATTTGAATCGTTCGATGTCGATGGAGAATGACATGTGTCAACAGTTTCCTGCATTTCCTTCAGTACCATCAGGAAATGTTGATGAGATCTTCAATATTTCAAAGGAAACTGAGAATGCCTGTGATGAGGATTTAGATAGTTGGCTAAAAAGCTTATAGTCCAGGTATTATAAGTCATGCAAGTTTATCATTTTTCTTCTATATTTTTAAGGATATTTATTCTTTATTATTATTTAAGGTGATTCTCATTATTATTTTGGTGAATTTTGTAGCTAACAAGGATTCTGAAGAGGCTACTCTGACAGTGGAAGGAATCACTCTGAATGATGCAGTTACTTGAAAATGTGGAAAGGGTTGGAAGAGTATAAAAAGTTAATCAGTAGCTTATGATTTTTCAATGTTCATTTGTTATTATTTTCATTAATTTTGTACTTTGGAGTCGACAAAATTGTCATAAAGACTCAATGCTGGTTTTTACTTAATTTTGATCTTTAAATATAACTTTCCTATTATTATCAAGAACATCTAAACATACATAAGTTTTATTTCCTTACATTTTCATTTATATGAAACAGCATTCAGCATTCTTATATACTGAGACCTGAGGAAGGGAAATGTAAGTAGTGAAATGTACAAGAAAAAAAGGATCTTATATTCACAAATCATCCTTGACAATTATGCAAGCAATCCTAAGCTTTTAAAAGTGCAAGATAATCATCAATTATGGACATAGCTGATGATCTGTATCCAGAACCAAAGAGATTATAGTGATTTAAATAATGATACAGCATATACAGGTCTCTTCTCTCCTCAAAACCTGGCTGTTTAGGCATCACCTGCATACCATAAGGAAACTATTAGCATCAGAAAATTTCTTCATGAAACTGATAGCAAGACATTAATAGTTAAAACAAGTTCATGTCATCATGGCAAGTCAAGGTATACAATAATTTAGCTAGGATAAAATGTGGTGCAAGATAGTTATGAATCATAAGTAGATGTCAGCTAACAAACATTACCTCAAAATATGAATTATAGAATGATGCTCCAAAGCCGGCACACCAAGACATTCCGAATTCTGCCTCACTGTGTCCATCTATGGAACAGGAAAACAGACACCACAATCAGTCCAATTTATTCTTCAAAAAACTGTGTAGCTAACATAATCTTAACAGGTTCAATTATTAACCGAAATTACAGGGTTTTGCTTGCACCTACGCCTCAATTGATCTGAGCTTTCATACTTTGCATTCTTACCTACAGAAAAAACTTTTAGGATTGCAACTTACAGTAGCACGCTGGATCCAATATGACAGGCTCTCCATTTTTGTCAGAGCTGATGTTTCCGCTCCATAAGTCTCCGTGTAGTAAGCATGGTTCTATCGCCACATTTTCAAATAGTTTTCCTATGCTTTTCACCAGTCTTTGTCCTATTAAGCAAAGAATTATACTACATTCAAAATATTATTAAGCTAAAGTAGCTCCACAATAAAAAATGTTGATGCTTATAGATAATCCAAACAAGGATAAGCAAAGTTCGCGAGCTAATGACGAGTTTGACAAATCTTAATAAAATATTTAGGCCGTTGTTATCTTGGAAAAGACTCGTGCTTGTTCTTGGAAAAGACTCGTGCTTGTTCGGACAATGTTGCATAAATCTACCCTCTCTAGAACCCCACCAAGTGAGAACCTTGTGTACTACATCATCTTTTCTTGAGTTTGGTAAAAACTTATACCACAAAGGAACCATATTTCTATTCTGTTCCCAGATAAAAAATTACCTCTTTCATAAATGAGACTGTCGCCATATTGTCTCGATGCTAGCTTCAACTGGTAACCCAATCTATGCTCTCCATAAAATTGAATCCAATCCGATGACCACGTGTTTATTTGTGGAGTACTACAGCGTAACAAAGATTATCTCATCAGATATTAATTAGTACAGAGTGATCTCTATTTTAGATATTTATAAACGCTGAAAATGGACTACTTGGTCACATGAATGATAACAATAGCAATTGCAACAAGCCAATAACAAAGCCACATTTGATGAAGAGAGCCTCTTATACCTGCCAATGGTGTTATCGACATCAAAACCAAAGCCTTTGCTAGATTTTCCGGCTTTATGCATCTCAGCAAGTTTCCTCCCTAGAACAGACTGGGAAGCAATAAATTACAACTAGGCTTCATAAGTTTTCCTAATTAGCAGTAATTTGGGTGCAGCTCACTTGATTGCCTCTGGAAGCGCCGAATTCTATGAATTCCATAATGATGTAGGAACCACCAGTGGGAAGCTCTCCAACCTATAATTTCAAGCAACAAGTTACCTCAAGCTGGCATGTTACAAATAACAAACAACAGTATTCACATCTCTAATGTTAAACCATCTGACCTTATATGGCCTAGGCACACGGATTGTCCTGGTTTCATACATAGCCCCTAAACCAAGAGCCTCTGCTTCAAACATTGATGGTCCAATACTCCTGACATAGGGTTTCAACTTTCAATAGCATAATAGTTGGAAACAGTTCAAAATCAATTTAGAAAAGGGGTAATTTACACCTATCCCCTAAACCCTAAACCTGAGCATCATATACCATAAACCTCAGGGAGATTAGGGTATACTTTTACCTGTTTGTTTTAACAAAGAAAGAACCAGAATCAGTGTCATAGCGACTAGCAAGGTTGATGCAACCACCACCAACAGGACTAATCTTGGTTATCTTTGTGGCTTTCCCTTCAGAAAGAATCCATTCACGAACTGGATCCATACTCATGCTAATGCTGCAAACTATCACACAACCATAAGAGTACAATTAAAAACCTTGGTTTATCTTCTCAGCTATAAATCTAACTAAATAACTCAAAAAGAAAAAAAGGGAACAAAAATTTTGCACACTCCATACCCTTACCATTCAACTTAGAACAAAAAAGGCTAACCAAACAGAAAAGTTCAACCACTACAACAGTGCCCCAATTACAAAACTCACAAATGTGGAGATAAAATTGAACTAAATTGCATGCAATAGAACAATTTAACCCAGTTCACAAAAATCATAATTTATGAGGCTACTTAATCTTTGAAGGGAAAAATGCCAAACCCGAGAAACAAATTGGATAGAAAGAAGCAAAGCAATTCAGCTACACAGACATTACTACTTTACTAGCATTGGAACCGAGTGAGACTATATAAATATAAAGAAATAGTAATATAGATTGCAATAACAAAGTGTATGAGATGAAATTTGATTGATACTTACCAGGTGATGTGTTGATTTTGGTTTTGGTTAAAGAAGTTGGAGGAAATCGAGGGAAGAAGGTGGAAGGTGATATGATTCCCACGTGTGCACTCATCATTGCTTCTTCCCTTTCTCAACACGCCCACCACTAACTCCTTACCTTGCTTCCTCTCTTACTAGTTACTACTTTCTTCTTCTTCTTTATTTTTTTTTTCATCTATGATAACAATAATAACTGTTTTTCTTTTGTCACGTGTTATGAATTTATATATCTTTATGCAGTTTTCTTGCCATCATATCTGGATTCTCTTTCAATACTTCGGTAAATGAATTTAATTTTGATATATACCATCAAATGTTTTTGGGATGCTACACATCTATGTAAGTATATATAACCATGTAATTAAGTTGACCTAAAATTAAAAAAAAAAAAAAAACTCAATACTATTAAATGAAACGTGAAATACATGCGTCTAACACACACGAAAATCGCTCTTGTCCAACGCTTCTACTCCCCCGCTTCTTCTTTTCACACTGGTTTACGCACGGAGCGTCTTCTTCTTCGCCTTCTTCTTCGCGTTCCTCATTCTCCTCCTTTTTTACGTTCCTTCTTCTTCACGTGTTTTCTCTTTATCGTCATTCTTTTGTTGTTGTTGCTGCTGTATTTTTTTGTCTTTTCCTCCTTCTCTCTGGTGAAGAAACAGTAGAAGGTGAGGAAGAAGAGTTTTGAATAGTGCAGAATGAACCGAACACAGTACTCATGGTGAACCGAACACAATACAATTGTATAGTACTGAGTGAATAAAACATAATCTATTATATAAAATCAAATTCAAACAGCTTTCGCGTTCCTTCTTCTTCACGTGTTTTCTCCTTATCGTCGTTTTTTTGTTGTTGTTGCTGCTGTTTTTTTTTTTTCCTCCTTCTCTCTCTAGTGAAGAAGCAGTAGAAGGTGAGGAAGAAGAGTTTTGAATAGTGCAGAATGAACCAAACACAGTACTCATGGTGAACTGAACACAATATAATTGTATAGTACTGAGTGAACGAAACATAATCCATTATATAAAATCAAATTCAAATAGCTTTCTGCAGAATGAACCGAACACAGTACTCATAGTGAAACAATTGTATAGTATTGAGTGAATGGAACATAATCCATTATATAAAATCAAATTCAAATAACTTTGCCTACAATTTACATATTATCAATTTAATTCAATTCAATTCAGTACACCTCGGTCTATTTAATTTAATTCAAATTAGCAATTGCATTCCATTCAATTCGATTCAATCCTAAACCCTAAACCCTGAACCCGAACACTGAACTCTGAACTCTAAACCTTGAATACTAAACTCTGAACCCTGAATGCTAAACCCTAAACCCTAAACACTGAACCCTACCGTAAACCTTAAACCCCTAAAACCCTGAACCCTGAACTCTAAACCCCAGACCCTTAAACCCTAAACCCTCAACCATGAACACGGTGAACCGAAAGTTTGAAACACACTAAACCCCTGTAAACTGAACCCTGAACCCATAAACCCTAAACCCTAAAACCCTAAATCCTGAAACCATGAACCCTAAACCTTAAACCCTAAATCCTAAACCCTGAACTCTAAACCATGAACCAAAAAACAAATTCTAATTATTCAACTTAGAAATTAATACACTAGACGAATCGAAAAACGGCATATATCAATATAGAATTTCACAAAAAAAGTCACTATTCATTAAAGACTATCAACATTCAGAAATTAAACCTGCTATAACCATGGTGAACTGAAATTAGCTCATGGGTGAACAAAAATTTACATTAATAAAAACTAAAACTTGTACGATCCTCTCTTGGAGAATTCATATATGGTGTATTGTAGTCACAAAAAAAAATATGGTGTATTGTAAAGAGTGAAGCTTGACTGAATCGATGATCCAGACAATTTAACCCAACTGAAGGATTTGTCTTCAAAGTTGGAGATATCTTGGATTTTCACCTCCCCTCTCTGGTGCATACAATTAGTTTATTCTTAATTTTGTCTCCATCCCGAGTCGTGTTCCTTATTTTCGTAGAAAAACCGACAAGTTTGAAATAATGTTTGTAGGACTTTCTAGATTCTTCTAGTGTCTTGAAAATTATTCCCACCTTTGGGACAAATTTTTCATCCACAACACAGCTGGTCTGCACGGTGAACCGAAATCTTAATTATGGTGAACCGAAATCTTAACTATGATGAACCGAAATCTTAATCACAGTGAAACAATTATATAGTACTTAGAGAAGAAAACAGAACATATTCGTCTAATTTTTTTAGACTCCTTTCTGCGGACCGAACCGAAAATATGCACGTGATGAACCACCTCTTTAGTACTTACCGAACCGAAAAGTTACTCACATTTACTCAGAGTTACTCTCAGTTACTGACACTCACAGTTACATATTATCAATTCAATTCAATATTCAAATGTAGATAACCTCATTCCATTCAATTCACTTCAAATAAAATTAGCAATTTCATTCCATTAAATTCGATTCAAAATTCAATAATCCAAACCTCATCAAATTGATGCATTTCAAAAGAATCATCAAAATCACACTCATTCAACTGATTTGAAGTTGATTCATTCATTGTTTCAGTTCAAAAGTGCAGATCGAAGAAGAAAACGAAGAAGAAGATGAATGACGAAACTAATTGCGTTGAATCAATCCAGATCCATAATGCAGAGAAGAAAAACGCGAAAGAGGAGAATAACGAATTTAATTACGTTATAAGAGGCGCGTGTAAAACAAACAAGTGTGTGAGACGTGGAGTGAAAGTTACTTGGATATCATCCATGTAATTTTTACATGGACGTAGAGTTTTTCCCAAATACTTTATATTCTTATTCGATCACTTTTATTTTATAGATAGTTTATTAAGTCAAAGAATATAAAAATAGCTATTATTATTAGTATGATAAAAATTATTGAAATATCTGTATAAAATATTTTAAATACGTAAAAATTAAATTAGTGAAGAATATGTTTTTTTTTTTAAAAAAATACAAAAAATAATTCATAAAATTGAATAACCCAACTTAATCAAATTTTTTTTTACTTAAAAGAAAATAAACAACAACTAAAAAAGAAAAAATAAACAAGAAATTGCTTAAGAAAGACAGTCTCGCTGAATACCACTCTCAAACTCCTTTCAAAGCAACGGAAGCTCCACTTGGGGAGAAAGGATCCTCATTGCAGTCTTTGCCATAATGTCTGCTATTGTATTTGCATCTCTCAAGATCAACTGAAGATCAGCACGCCATTTCCAAGACATGATATCTCGGATTTTTAACATCAAAGGATTAATAAACCCAGAGCAATCTTGTAAATTATTGACAATAGTGAAAGCCTCCACACAGTCTGTTTCACATATAATGTCTCTTTGTCCCGAGTCCCATGCTAAAAGAAAGCCTCTCCAAATAGCAAATAACTCTCCTTACAAAATGCTATGACTCTCAATTGTTCCCAGACAACCTCGTTGCCACCTTCCCTTCGAATCTCTGCTAACACAAGCAAAACCAACTCGAGCACCATTGCCAATCTTAAAGGTACCCACTGAGGGAGGAATCCAAAAGCCACTAATGGTGAAGGGGATAGATAATTGTTACAACTCAAAAATATTTCAAAACTACTTTTCCAAGGACAAAGCCATACCCAACTTAATCAAGCTTCAATTGAATATTTTGTAGTTTTAGGATATCTAGTTATATATAGACCTAGCTACATTGTTGTGAGATTAGTCTATTAGCATTTTCTTTGAATCTTTTTTATAATTAGGGTTGGCAATGAGTCGGGTAGAGTAGAGTTTAGACTCTATTCTAACCTTACCCACGAATTGAAAATTTTCTTAAAATTTTACTCTACTCAACCCTAATTCTATCCACACCCTAAAGTTTTAAATCCTACCCTACCCGACTCGACCCTACCTGTAGACAAAATTTTTTTAAATAAATATAAATTTCAACCATTCCAAATTTCACACATATTAATAAAATAGAAAATAAAAAATTAAGTTCAAATTAAAATTAAAAATAATAAAATCTTAAAGAAATTCAACGTAAAATTACAAATAATATGATCATCAACTAGCTTAGTGATTATTTCAAGTTTTTATAAGAAGAAGATTGTGAGGACAAGACTCACTTTTTTCACTACATACATAATTTTTACATATATATTATATAATATATTAAGGGTGCAAGTAAGGTAGGGTATGGTATATCCTAAACCCGTACCATATCCTACCCGCAAACAAATTTGCATCCTATCCTACCCTACCCGCAGCGGATAGGGTAGACAACCATATCCAAACGAGTTGGTCCAAATTAGATACCCGCGGATAGGATATATAGTCAGCGTAAAAAATTATTATTTTTAACTACAAAATATATAATTTAGATAAAACTAATCACAAATTAATTAAACTAATCTTATAATACCTACAAAAAATTAAATTTGTTTTACAAAACTAGCCAAATCTTATAAAGCCAACCACTTCTTTTTTTTCTTTTCCTCTCTCTTTCTCGCTCTCTCTCTCTCTTCGAACCATGTAAACTCTTATTTATTTGTTGAAAGGATTCAATCATTTATGAATATTAAGTTAGTTTTAATATATCATAACCAATGTTAATATTAATTTTTTTATCAGAAATAATAATTTATTTTTCTTAAAAATACAGCATATTGACATGTCAAGGTTGATTGCATCATCTAATTAGATTAAAAAATTGCGTTAACATAAACTAAGTAAATCTATATTTTACATTTAGTTAGTTTTATTAAATGGATATAACTTTTTAGGTTGTGGTTGGAAAAAAAAAAAAACTGAAACCGAGAGATTAAGACGAGTAGACAAAAATTAAAAGGCAAAACTAAATTAAGTGTATATATAATCACCAAAAAAAAAATTAAGTTTATATATTGTGTTTTGTATAAAATATATTGAACTAAATTATGTGTTAGTATTTTATTTAGTTTAAGATAAATATAAAAATTAAAAGATAAATTTAAAATTTAAAATTAAACGAGAATATTTTTTTAAAAAAATATTATTAATTAAAATTTTTATTTTTATTTTAAAAATTTTAGTTTTATTTATCTTTTATATTTTTAAAGTAAAATTTTATATCTTAAAATTAAAATTTTAGTTTTAACCTCTAACCACTTGTTATAATACTGAATTTCAATTCTTAAGTCTCTAAAAACAAACCTATATTACAGATATCAACTTTAACGTCTAAATCTTTTGAAGTAATTAAAATTAAAAAAAAAAAAAACCTTAAAAATTAGAATTGACTACTAAGTATAACTGTAACTGTAACTATAATTGTAATTGAAAGATGTTATCAGGGTCTTATTTCAGGTTCTCCTACAGAAATTGGAAGTGAGGTGTTACTAGAATTAGAATCAACTACTGGCCTCTCATCATCACTAATGTTCCTTTGTAATGAAGCATTAGACTCATCATGAAGAGAGTGGTGGTGGCTTATTGTGAATGCCACACTTGTCACATTCTTTTGTTCAAGAGCATTTCTAAGTGGCAAACGGCATACAGGGCATGTAGATTGCTTTCTTAGCCACATATCAATGCAAGAGACATGAAAACAGTGCCCACATTTTGGTATGATCCTCAACAATTCTTGCTCTTTGTAATCTCCCAAACATATCACACACCTGTAGTTGGAAATGTCCAATGTTACAAGTTCAATGCTTAATTTATAAACATGCTCATGTTATTATAAGTTGGTTAAAAAGGTTTAATCACATGGTCCATACAAAGTTATATAAAAGTTGTGGAATGAATAGTAAAGTGAATTATAAACATTTCATTGTCAAATAATCATTTTCATATATAGTCAATATATTGAGTATTGACCCATGCCTTATCTTCGTGAACTTATTTTTCAACTTATAAGAATATAAAATGCTTGTTCTACATCATTTCTTATCCAAAACTTAGAAATTATGAAAAATTGTTAGGTTATTAATAGTGGGTTAATAATTAAAATAATTTTTGAAATATTACATGTTCTTTAATTTAGTTTTTAAAAAATTAAATGACTCAAATTGATCTTGAAAGATACAAGAATAAATTTGACCAATTTTTTTACTATTTTCAGATTTATTCTTATATCTTTCGATATCAATTTAAAACGTTTGATTCTTTAAAAACTATATTAATGCACATTTGATCGTTTAGGAAATATTTTGATTATTAACTTAGATAATATTTTTTGATTGCACTAACTTTATATTTGTGTCCATATTAATCAATTTTCTATTTTTTCTACTAAAACTATTGTTCCTAACATTATCCTAATTTTATTGATAAATAAGCTTTTCTTCCTTTTAAATCTCTTGTAATTTATGATTTTAATTTCTATGAATTGATTTTCGTGGTTATGACCCAAATATTTTCGAAAGACATGATAGTAAAACATTTCACTTATTTCTAAAAATTATAGACCAAACCATAAAATAATAATAATACAGAACTAAATTATATATAAAACTAATTTATGTACAGAATCAAACTCTATTTAAACCTTCACCTTTTTATAAATTTGATTGAATTGTTCAAGAAGAAGAAGTGAACTTAACTGTGTACATTCAACGGAGCTGAAAGCCTCTTTGTTGAACTTTAAAGTGGGGATTGCAGAAACAAAAGCAGGTACTCCCTCAACAACATCATGTTCTCCCTAACAATGAAAAATACTTAAATTAAATTAAATTAAAATGGATATATAATAATTTCACCAAATAGATTGATGAAAATGAAACATGCCAGAGAGAAATGAGAAGAGTTCATGATAGGAGAGGTGAAATTAATTATTAATTTATCATTACCCGTTCTATGTCTGGTCTTGATTGAAATTCATATATAGTCCTTGATGATGAAGATGATGATGATGCTATATACCTTTGAATTCTCCCACAAATGATTCTTGTGCACACAAACACTATGAATGTTGCACTCAATCCAAAACCAATTATTGTAGTCACCAAGTTCGTACCTGAACTCCCCATGACATCAATCTTAACATAATACAAACATATATGTTACACAAAAACAAATGACAAATTAAGAACACAAGAACTTTTCAAAAATTGAAAAAAAAAAAAAAAAAGCATTATATTTATATAGTAGACAAGTCACAACCCCACAAGTTCTAACAAGAGATAAATAAAAAAATAGAGAGAGAATAATTATGACTTATGAGTACTTGGGAAAATATTGTGGTATGGAATAATCGAAGTGGATTTGTGGAAGAAGAAGGTTTAAATCTCTTACACACCTTGAGAATCATTTTCATGGGGTCCACTTTTCAGTGAGTTGACCCACTCATATCAAACTGTTTTCATGGTAGTTAGTTGATTCTTCAAATTTCTTTTTTTTTTTTTTCAACAGAAATTTGGAGACACACATATTGTAGAGAGGATAATTCACTTATATCAATATACGTATCTGGATACATAAGTTAATTTATTAATAAATATTAAACTACGATCAACTATGTATAAATTCAATCAAATACCAATACCATCTATAAATTCAGGCTTTATATTTTACTTTAGATATAGATTTTGACTTTATGATAATTTAATTACAAAAATATTCAACTAATTAATCCATTAGTGAAAGATAATAATTAATTAAAAATTTCTTCTATAAAAATAATTATCAGGAATTTGAATATTTTAGACTAATTTGTAGCGAAATTTGAACTCTATTTTAAAGTCTATCGTTGATTAATAAGTTGCTGTATGGATAAGGCAAGATCGAATTTTTGACATTTATTTAAGCAAACAAGTGAATTGGCCACTTGATCGATCTAAGTTGGTTATAATAAATTGACTTTTGTTATGTGATTCTGAAGTTATAATGAAAAAGAAAAACAATATATATATAGTTAGTTGCAAAAAATAAAGTTCTATAGGCAGGGAAAGAAGTCTGGTGGCCACTTTAGGATATGGTCAAATGTATTGAGTTTTTGGCAATTTTGTAGTAAAAAATATAATAACAAAATGATGTTTGAAAACCATGGCCTTTAACTAGTCTTATCTCGTAAGATAAATCTTATTACTCAGGTATTTGGTGGCATAATATATTTTTATCTGAAGCTGATGAACCCTTTTTTTTTTCTCCTATCTTTAGGTGGATGGATTATGATAACAAAACAAAAGTCTCACCTTAATTAAAATCTATTGACATCACCATAAACGTAACACTTGGAACTCTGACAAAGTACGTTTATTATTTAATTGAGTGACAACAAAGTACTTATTCTGTAATAACCTACTAGCGAAGTGGTTAAGGAATGGAGGAAAATTTTTTCCTCTTGTTAAATTATTTTATTTGTCAAATTACAAACAATTTCTTGACATCACCAGCTTTTCAAATGAACAAGGAACAAGTTCAATAGCTTAATAATCGAGTTAAGTTCTAAAATAATTATTGAGATTATCCGTTTGTACTAAAATAATTTTTAAAATTGGTAAAAATATATTATGATAATCCCTAAAGACTAAAGTCGTAATAAGTCACTTAATAAAAAAAATAAAGAATGATTAATACACTATATTTTTATTAATTTTAAAAATATAATTGACAATTAAAATTTTAAAAATTATTTTAATGCACGCAACCAATTTAAACGACTATTTGGAGTCTAATACGAAGAGAAATAGCGCGCAAACATTAACAACCTGAAGTGAATATGCTTTTTACATCTTAGTTCTACAGATCCCACATTAGAAAGCTAATGAAATATAAACGACGACATAGAAACAAATTCAACTACTATTTCATTTCTTTCCCTGCTCCATCAATGCTTAGTTGACTGAATCAAAGTCTTTGGTTTTTTTTTTTAATATGCTTACAGAAAACATGTAAATTGTTAATTTTGCTCAAAGAAATATAGGTGACTAGGTGGAGAAAAAGAATCCACACCAACCTAATGTTTCACATTACCTACTTAAATCAATTAAAATTCATTTACGATTGTATCTTTCAATATTTGGAATTATCTATGATGTACGGATAACATAAGATATGATACAACATGAAATTTATAGACACAATTTTAAATTTTTATATGACATAAGAATATATATATAATATAAAGTATTTTTTATATAAATTTTAATAATATTTGAATATTTTATTAATTTTAAAATATAAATTAATTTTTAATTAGTTTTAATATTTTTTTTAATTATATAAAGTATTTAAAATATTTTTTATTTTAAAAAATAATAATATATGCTATTTTTTAAATTATTTTAAAAATACATATTAAAAATAAGACTAGACACGTGATAATATTTAGGGATGTCTAAATATGCTCGTCGAAAAATTTTTTATTTTTTATTAAGACACAGTAGCATGTCGTATTCAAAATGTGTTCGATATATAGATTCAAAAACTAAGCAAAGTGTCCATACTTCATAGACAATGAGAGTAATCGCAGCCGCATCATTGACCGTTACCAACTTACCATAATCCTGACGTTAATTGGAGTTTAAGAATCTTGTGGAGAAAAAACGAGCATAAGCATGATTTTCAAAGTTTCTTGTATGTATAGTTACTACAGCCAAGTCATACAATGTAATATAATCA
This sequence comes from Arachis hypogaea, assembly GCF_003086295.3. NCBI lineage: Eukaryota > Viridiplantae > Streptophyta > Magnoliopsida > Fabales > Fabaceae > Arachis > Arachis hypogaea. Next base: position 114,110,536 of record NC_092047.1, on the reverse strand, counting down.
GAGCTATTAACTGCATCTACATTTGATGTATGAAGCAACTTGTCAGAGTCAAACGCATGCTCTCTTACACTATAGCCAGGTTTAGTTTAAGTCTAGTTGAAAATTGTTCAATTCATAACCACTTTCTTTCTTATTAGTTGATCTGTCAGATGCTGCTAAGTCAAAATCTTCAACACCATTTTGGATGGAGGGATTTGAAGGTAAGGGAAGAAGACTAGTTTCATATTCTATTTTGTAGGCTTGTCTAACAAAAAAAAAATGACTAAGTGCTCCAATAGTTTTTATGGTGATATTTTAACAATTCGACCAGATATCCTTTAAAAATAGTATAATATTCAGTTTTTTATTATAATAATTAAAAAAATAAAATAAATACATCTAAAAATTATGAATAAATTTAGTGTCTTTTTTAAATTAAATACACATCCAAAATACAAATTAAATAAAATTAAATTTTAAATTTTTGTTTTAGATTTAATATATTTAATTATTAATATATTATAATTTAAATACACATCCAAAAATCAAATTAATTAAAATTCAAATTTTCGATTTTAAAATTCTAAAATAAACCTTAAACCATCTAATTATTAACTAATACCATACAAAATCCTAAAGGAAGCAAAGCAGTCACATTCACCGCACATCATAAATTCAGAGGCGCACGTCGTCCGTGATTTGACATCCTCCGCCGCCGTTCATCCGCGCCACCTTCCTCCTCGACGCCACCTTCCTCCTCCTCGTCACCGTTAGTCTGCATCAGCGTCGTCGTTCGTCCGCGCAAAAAACGTACCTAAGGTTTGGATGGGTCGTCTTTGTTTATAGAGTTTTTCTTTGCGCATTCTCTGACACCATTGCTTTTCTTATTATTCTGTATAATTTTTTTTTAATTAAAAATCGAATAAAATAGCCTAAAAAGATTCTCATATATATTACAATGTTAAATTATTTTTGCATGTGCAATTTTTGTATTTTAAAAGTGTTTACGTTTTTCACTGTGTTTTGGATGTGTTTATGTGAGTTTTAGTTGTCTACAGGAGAATATTATATGAATTTTACTGCTGCCTGATTGTTCTATTCTCATACTTGTGTTGAGAATTTATTTATTTTTATTGGTAATTTTTTGTTGAGGATTTTTCTTTTAAAATTTCAATCAGTAGTCAAAAAGCGATTAATCAACTTATCATTGATCATTTATTGATTTAGGTACTATACAGCTAATCATTTTCTTCTTATAAAATTTGAGTAGTTTTGAAATAGAATACGGGTAATCAAATGCTCAATTATTGAGGCATTATTCTTTTAAAAATTTTGATGATGACCGAGAGTTCTAGTGGTTACTAACTTTGAATATGCACGTCGTGTTTTCTTTAACCATTAATTTAGTTATTTAGTGATTTGGGTTGTGTAAACATATAATTTTAGATGTGTAATATTATCAATTTTGGATATGTAATAGATATAAATTTGAAGCATCGTCTTCAAGTTCTTAAAGTAGAATTATTATTACGACTACTACGTAGGGAGGTAATTTATACAATATAATTGGTTATTCTGTATACAATATTTTTTCTTGTTTGTACAGTGTGTCCAACGTAATTTGAACGATGTTTATTAAATTTAGAAGCAGTTTAGCGAGTTATAATAGAATGCCACCATTATATGCATGAATTTTGGCTAGGTTTGAGATTTTTTGTTCAATTCGCTATGTTTTTCTGGAGCTAACTGGTTGTGTTTGGATTTTTTTTTAATTGTGTTGTTAAATCTTCTTTGTTTTTAATGACTCGTATTTTGTAAAAAGGGTTGTTAATTATATCATTATATGTTAATTATCATGCTTTTAGTGGAAGTACGTCCTTTTACTATATTATTACCCGTAGAATATTTAGGGTCCATAGTCTCCTATGATATATGAATTTTGGATGTATTGATGAAATAATTATTGTGGATTATTGTCATTCGAGATGTGTTTATGTTGTCCCCTCAATTCTGGATGGATTTTCGATCAAACTTTATGTTTAACCTTATGATATGAACACTGAACTTTGTCCTTTTTATATGACTTTTAGATGTGTTAATGAAATACGTAAGAACCATTTTTAATAATTTTAGATGTGTAGTTGAGTGTAATTTTTTCTTGTATCCAATATGAACTAAATTTTCAAAGTTATCCCTGAGTGTAGTTGAGTGAAATTTTATTCAGTTACTCAAGTGTAAAAGACTAGTGTGAAATGATGCTACTAAACGAATTGATAAAAGCAACAACATAATGATAATCTTGCTCTTTTTTTTTTTTAAATTAAATGCTGGATGACATTGTTTTGTATAATGAGATTCTTGCTCTATTTATATTAATTTACTATTGTTTTCAGGAGAATATTATGTGACTTTTAGTGCTGTCTGATTTTTCTATTATCATACTTGTGTTGAGAGTTTGTTGGCCTTTTTTTAGGTTTTTTGCTTATTATCAATTATTTGGTGCGCAAAACATGTGATTTAGGTTGTGTAAAGAGATCATTTTGGATGTGTAATCTTATAAATTTGGATTTGTAATCTTATCATAGGTATATGAAATAATTAGCGTGGATTATTATTGTTAGAAACAAGAGACTAAACTGGAGAAAAGATTTGTGTATTATTGAGTATATTCAAGTTATCTATTCAAATTGTCTGAAATGATACAATATAGAAGAGTATTTATAAGGGTTAAGAGAATCGTAATAATAAAGACGTAATATTCTATAATAAATATTCAGATATACTAAATAATTCTAATTGATCCTAATTATATTCTAACAATTATGATTCGGGATGTGTTTATGTTGTTTCCTCAATTCTACAAGTATTTCAGTCAAAACTTTATGTTTAACCTTATGATATGAATAATGTGCAGTCTAGAATCATAATGCCAATTAAAAACGTACTTTGTCTGGTCAAAAGAAAGGAAAATCAGCAGCTAGTAAGACTTCCGATGACAGACTTAATGAATCTAATGATAACAATGTCAAAAAAAAGTTGGAAGGCCAAAGAAACCAGAGAGTTCTAAAAAAGTAGTTTGTTTCTCACTTTAAGAATTTTCGAAGTTAGCAAGTGACATATACAATTTCACATAAACTAACTAGTGTCTCAATTTTTTTAGAAAATACTTGATACTCGCTGCTCTCCAACTGCCATTGCGGATATGATGGAGCATCTAAAAGATAAAGATTCGATCAAATACCAAGTGGTTGAGAAAATGAATTTTGGATATTTGAGGCACATTCCAAAGTGATCGATGAACCAAATTTATTTCAGTATGGTATGGATGCTAATAAATATTTATCATAAAAACTAATTAACAATTAACTTAAAAAATTTGCATATCCTAAAATTCAAAACTTGAACAACCCAAATCTATCTATCTATCTACTTATTAATTATGATCTATTTATCAATCTATCCATCTACTTCTACTTAATACAGTAAAACTATATTTATCTCTAAACTATTTTCTTCTACTTATAGCATTGAAATAAGAAAGAATACAGGTGTGTCTTCACCGCACCGAATATATGCATGTTGTTACGTCTTATGTCAACTAATAATGAAATGAGATATGACATTTTATTGTGGAATTTTATATTTATTTGATAAATTTTTGGATGTGTTCTAAAAATATTTTGAGTACGATTGTATTATTTTGTATGTGTAATAAACTTACGAAATAAACTAATTTTAAACATTAGCTAAAATACTAAACAATAACATCAATAAAAAAAATTAAAATGAATAAATACTAATGCTCAGATAAGTAATAACAATTTCAACTAATACTACAATAATATATGTTAGATATATTTTTATTCATAAGATTTAAAAAATTTAACTTAATTATTGATTTTAATAATTTTGAAAAGAGGCCTGCTACACATATAAGTAACAAAAAAATCCAACTAATAATAAAATAATAAATATTAGATGCATTTTATCAAATCAAATATCAAAAGATTAATTGTATTTTTAATGTTTATATTTAAATTTTAAAATTTATAATTTTGGATGTGTTTCAAAAATATTTTGTATATAATATCATACTATTAGATGTGTTATAATTAAAAAAAATTTATGAACATAGTAACATACCATCTACATCTTCTTACTTAAATTTTTTATTTTTCGTGTATCTTTACTCAAACTAATTAAGTATAAATTACTTTGTTTGTAACATCTCTAATATTAAAATAAAATAAGATCAACCTAGTTCTAATTAAATAAAAATAAATTATTATGTTTATTTTTAAATATAATTAAAGATGTTTGTAAGACCCCAAATTTTTGAAAATTAAATAATTAACTAATGAGTTAATTATGATCTATTATTTTATTTAAAAAAAATTATTTTTTTAAAAGTAATTAAATTAAATTTTATTATTATTATTATGGCCGAAGCCTTTAAGAAATGAAGAAAGAAAATTTAAAACTAATCTTATATGCATTATATATATATATATATATATATATATATAAAACGTGGATTCATTCACAATATGAAAGCAAAATAAAGATGTGAAACGTGGAGGCATGCAAGCATATATATGTATGGTAATGACATATATATATATATATATCCATCTTCTTATGACACCTAACCTATCTTATAAAAGTTAATCATCATCATCAGTCTTAATCTTTTCCATTTTCTCTTCCCTCATCCCCAAATCATACAAGAAAAAGAAAAGAAAGGACCGAGAGAGAGAGCAACCAAGAAACTTCCATGGAACCGTGACTTTCAACTCCAATTTTCTTGTGATCCGTAACTCCAATAAAAAATCTAATCCGGTAAAAGTGTTCGTATCCTCCTTCTCTACACGTTGACGTTACTTTTGTTCAGTAGAAGTTGACGGTGACGTAGCTCCTCTTCTCCTTGAATTTGGTCAACTGGAGTTCTACGAGGTACGGAGGATTCCGGACGTTTTTCCTTTCAGTAGCTCGGTCAGAAAGTTTCTCCGGAATTTCGAGTATTTCGATTACGTACGAAGGTAGGGAATTTATTTTTAAAGATAAACGTTTTTAATTTAGAATGCCTACAAAATTAATTGAATAATTGCAAATATATATATATATATATATATATATATATATATATATATATTAATAATAGTAATATTATTGAGTATGGATTATTGCTGTGAATGTGACTGTTTTCTGATTGTTAAGAATTTTCGCTGATTTGAGAATTGTTGAGAAAAAGGCTGGTGAATTGTTGAGAAATAGGGAACCCGTAAGGGTGGTTTAGACCGAATTTTAGAGAAAATGCCGTCGAAATTTTACAAAATCTGAGGTTTTATTTGAAAAGTTATTTTTAAAAGATTTGGTTTTGGAAAATTAAATTATTAAAAATATATTTAGTTAAGAAAAGATTTATTCTATTTTAAAGTTTGATTTATTAAGAAAAATATAATGTTTTAAACCCAATCTTTTAAGGAGAGATTTTGTTTTAAGTAAAGATTTGAGCTTGGTTTATTAAAAAAAGGAATTTCTGCCACAGGAGAGCAGAGAACAAGAATTTAAAGAATATATTAATTAATGAAATGTCTGCCACAGGAGAGCAGATGTGATATTGTTTGGGCCTTAGTGCCAAATGTAAACTGGGGACGCCCACACACTGAGAACTGTTTTCCAGATGTACGCTTATTGATTTGGAAAGTCACACTGATGCGGCCTAGCCGTACGACTTATAAGCACACTGATGCATCTGGAAAGCCATATCTGGGACTTGTGCCCGGGTAATGTCGGGAGCGGGTAGGCAACCAACACATGAGCTCATGGCCTGCGTTAGGGATAGACATACATCATGTTGTTTGCACATTTGCATTTGATTGCGCTTGCTTGTCTTATTACTTTGTGATTGTATTGTTTGTCTTGTTGTGACTTGCTTGTACATTGAATTGAATCTCTTACTTGCACTACTTGTTTGTGAGTGTATTAAAGTGATTACGAGTTGACATTTGACGGAGGATTAACTATGTGGCTGAGAGACAAAAAATGTGACTAATTTTTTATATTTAAGTTTTGTTTTGAGTTAAGAGATTTTAAAAGGAAGTAATTAATTATCTAAAGTAGAACCAAGAGTATTTTCAAAGGGTTTGATAAAAATATTTTTTTATTGAGTAAAGTTAATTATTTGCACTTTATATCATTACTTTTATGGCATTTCCATTCCCTATTGAGAACGTGTGGTTTGTTCTCACCCCAAATCTTCCACCCTTTCAGTGACACAGGTTCGGAGATTCAGTAAAAAGCTGCAGACGATTCGTAGATTTACTTGTGATCCCTGTTATTTTTATAGAGTTTCCTCGTCCTTGTTGCTTTAGGGTTTTTATTTTATCCAGAGGGATAGGTATTGTATTTAAATTTTACATTGAATTTAATTGTATGGCATCTATTATTATTAATAATTATGTGATTATTGTTATTCAAAGACCTTTTGTTATGTGATTTTAAGTACTAAAATCTATTTTCTGAAATTTTCTTAAAAATGGAAATGTGATATCGACGTAAAGGCTCAATAGTAAATTTATAATAAAGGAAATCAGGTCCGTAACGCCTTACTTTTGGTACGATCATGACGTGCTAAAAGTTAGGGTGTTACATTATGGTATCAGAGCAGTTCGTTCCCGTTAGAGCCTTGGGAATGGACTGACTATGCTTTACTGCATACTCTGAGTGTCTGTCATGCAGTAGGACTTGTCCTAATGACAAGAATTTGAGTTTTAGATGCATGACTGTCTATTGATTAATGTTGTTAGTCGACCGTTGCATTTCTCATGGTATTAGGTCTGGCCAACTTAATACTAATGATTCATGTATATGGAAACACTAATGGATTATCATAGACGAGATAGAAATAATTGGTAACGTGAATCATGGGGTTTGAGAACGTTAGAAGTAAAGTTTTAGAAAAACGTATACTCCTTATTCGTGCTAAAGTAGTTTGAAGTCATCTCTTCCTTGCTTGCTTGCAGAGAAATTTTTGTTTCGAACTTCTTTCTTGAGATATGTTTTGAATAACTCCCGACCATATCTTGTCATTTATAAGATATGATTTCCTTCACATGAACTGGATATGCCAAATCTTTTTCTTTCTTTTTTTGACGTTTTGAAAGTGAAGTTAATGCAAACCTTTTCTATCTTATATCAATTTTCGAGGACGAAAATTTTTATAAGTGGGGTAGGATGTAAGACTCCAAGTTTTCGAAAATTAAATAATTAACTAATGAGTTAATTATGATCTATTATTTTATTTAAAGAAAATTATTTTCTTAAAAGTAATTAAATTAAATTTTATTTTTATTATTATTATTATTATTATTATTATTATTATTATTATGGCCGAAGCCTTTAAGAAATGAAGAACGAAAATTTAAAGCTGATCTCATATGCGTTATATATATAACGCATATGAGATCAGCTTTAAATTTTCGTTCTTCATTTATATAACGCATATGAGATCAGCTTTAAATTTTCGTTCTTCATTTATATAACGCATATGAGATCAGCTTTAAATTTTCGTTCTTCATTTCTTAAAGGCTTCGGCCATAATAATAATAATAATAATAATAATAATAATAATAATAATAATAATAATAATAATAAAATTTAATTTAATTACTTTTAAGAAAATAATTTTCTTTAAATAAAATAATAGATCATAATTAACTCATTAGTTAATTATTTAATTTTCAAAAACTTGGAGTCTTACAATGTTGATCATGATATTTGTTAACATACTAGGATAAAATAAAAAAAAATACAAAATAGATAATCACATAAACAATGGGACAAATAATAATAATAATAATAATAATAATAATAATAATAAAATATAAATTTAAAATAATAAATTTATTGGAAAAAATGGAGCACCTTTGACTTGAATTAAATTGAAGGTCACTCTCACGGGTGGAGCTTAGTTGAGACAATAGAGGTCATGGTTCTCAATTTTTTTATAAAAAAATTAGTAGTACTTTTTCAAAAAATAAAAAATAGTTCAGTTGGTTCAAATAATTTATTATGAGTTAAAGCACCTAAAGCACCTAGATTCAATTTTCATCTTTTTCAACAATAAAAATAAAGAAATTACTGAAAAATTTAGTTCTGATTCAATTATTAAAGGTTTTAAATCACTAAGAATTCGAAGAGTACTTGTTATAAATTATTTTATATTTTTTATCTGTAGAATTATTTATTTATTATCTTATTAGTAACAAATTTAAAAAATAATTATATTTATAAATTTTATTTTAATATATATATTATTATTAAATTGTACAAATAGCATTTTCTGTTTTTTTAATGCAAAGCATGTCCCATGTTTGTTTTCTTTTATCTTTCTTTTAATTCTCTTTATGTTTTCATGAAGTTTTCTTTGTAAATATGGAGAACTACTCATTGTCATTGAAATAGTTTGATGGTAAATCTTACCTAGATTATATTTTTATTAGTTTAATATTATTGGTAATTAATTATAGTAGAAATACATAATGAGTATATAAGATTTTTTAATTTTCTGTTTTTTATTATTGGAAATTTTCAAAAAATAAGAAATAAAAAACTGAAAAACTTTATGTATTCTTATTATAATTAATTACTATCAACATTAAACCAATAAAAAAATAATATAAATAACAGTAAAACTGAGATGAAATGTTACATAAAATTTCAAAATGATCCTAGCAAAATCTCAATATCATATAACTATTGAGAATAAGACTCCATAATTTGAAGTTTTCATATTTCAGCTTGAAAGATTCTATTCCTACTAAAATAAAAATAAAATTTTGCTAAATTCAATCATGTCATCGATACGTGAGATTGCTCAAGTTACGGCAAATAGAGTTAAAATTTAGATATTATATTAAAACTGATATCATAATTCTCATTATGTTCCTTGAGTCAGAGGCAACCATTGAGTCAAAGCTCAAACGGAAGACTACCATAACATCAAGACAATATCCAAACAATAACTAGAGATTTAATCTATTCCGAGTATTAAGTAGCATCAAATCCGGATAAAAGAGCAGAACTTAAAAAATTAATAAAACTATTTTTTTGTTACTGTTTACTAACGACTCAACAGGTATGGCTGTTCAGTCACTTTTTTATTGAGTTAAAAGAATATTTTTATATTTTTATTTTTAAAATTATAAATTTAATATTAATAATTAAAAAATAAATTATGAAAAATAAAATATTTTAAATTATTTAATATATATAGAAAATATAAAATAAATAAATTTAAATTAAAAAATAAAAAAATAATTATGTTTTTATTATGTGTAACAAAATTAAGATAAAGATTTATTAATATTATTTACAAATTAATTATTTATATATTAAATTTTTTTATTTTCTCAATCCTATTTAATTTGGAATAAATTTATAAATTTATATTCATATTCAAAACACTCTTTTAGAAAATACACAATTTTGAGCAATGCTAGGGAACTAAAAGGGTATTAGCCAAAAACCAGCCAAATACCTTTGGGTGAATGTAAAATCTCTACGAGTTAATATATATGGATGTTTCTTCTGCTAAGTATCAGAATGTTTCTTTTTCATACTAAATGGATGTTCTTTTATATATTTTTCGAATTTTTTTGTATTGTAAATGTGAATGTCTCTGTTTCTTTAAGAATTTCATACTTTTTTAAATTTTATAGATATTTAATTATTTTTGCTAAAATATAATTGGATGTTTCTTTTGTTAAGTATTAGGATGTTTTTTCATATTAAATGAATGTTTTTTTTATAATTTTGTAATTGTGTAGTTTGCAATCTCTTTAATCATCAAAACGGCACCTAATATCGCAAAACGCAGAGAGCAACATCTGCAACAAAAAAAATATAAAATAAAAATAAAAAATAAAATTTTATTATTTTCACTTTTTTTTATAAAATTTAAAAATAAAAAATACTAAAAATAAAATAAAAATTCAATTGAACTCTACGAATCAAAGTCAACATTTTTCCTATACACTTGCTACTTGGATTGAATACAAAACACCTAATCAAGTGTTTAAAGATCAATGAAACTCAATTGTTTCATCTTTCTTCAATCTTCATTGATTCAATTGAAGCATGGCGGCAACTGTGTCGGAGAGTGGTGGCTCCTCCTCGGAATCGGCATTGATATTCATGGGGACAGGCTGCTCCAGCGCCCTCCCCTATCCGAGGTGCCTCATCTCTCCCTCCCATCCTCCCTGTCACGTTTGCTTCCAATCGCTCTCTCTCCCTCCCAACCGAAACGTGGAGCGCGTCATCGCGATGGAGCTTGCAGAGGCGCGTAATGAGGGAATTGAACGCGTTCTTGCGAGTGACGCCACGATTGAGGGTGGATAGGGTTTGAAGGAGGTGGTTGAGGAGGGAAGAGGAGAAGGTTTTGTCGGTGACGAAGTCGAAGGTGGACTTCGTGTTGAAGCAGTTGTCTTGGATGCGCTTGTTGAGGACGTCGCGGAGAGCATGGAAGTCGCCGGCGTTTCCAGCAGTATTGGTGAGAGAGAGATCTATGTGTGTGATTGTTGGAGGTGGGTGGGTTAACGTGAGAGAAAAGAGAAATGCTTTTATAGGTTTTAATTAGGTTTACCTAATTAATTTTAAATTTTTAAATTTTAAATTTAAAAAATTTAAAATTAATTATTAATATAAATTAATAGGATTTTATTTGATTTTTGGCTGATAACCTCTTTGTTCCATATACTGCTCCAATTCTAATAGATAAAAAATTATTTTTTTAATCTTATATTGAACATCGTTAATTATCTTAAATTTTATTATTATTTCAAAATTATTAATTTTTATTTTGATTATATCATCTCATCATATTATACACTATTATTTTCTCTTATTATTTTTTTATATATATAATTATTATTGTCTCACGGTCACTATTATGTTGTCTTGTTTTATTGTCCTTCCTTATTTTCTTCTTCTATTAACCCCAATTGCAATTAATTATCACCATACCATTATCGCAGCTCTATCTCATTTTTGTTTATCACTTTGATTCATACATATCCATTGTGTTAACTTTTGAGTTGTTAAAGATTCGTTAAAAGAAATATTTTCTTGTTTGATTTAGATATCTAGATCTATAACTATTATATAAATAGTTACTTATTTTTCATACTTACTTGTTAAGTCATATTTTATCATTTTAAAAAAAATTTAAGATATCGAACATTCAAAAGTTTTGTATAAAATAATAAAATAAAAAATAAAAAAATTTATAAGTTGTTTAATTTTTTTAATATATAAAATAATTGAATTTAAATTAATTTAGATATAATACTAAAATCATTACGTTGTTACTATGTATAACAATGAAGATATAAATTTATAAATATTTGTAATTTTATTCATTTCTCAATTATAAATTTATAAAAATTTATATTTAAATTACTCTTTCTTTCGCATAATTTTAATAGCTAAAAAAATTTTATTTCTTATAATTTTATATTCAACATTTTAAATTATCTTTAGTTTTATTATTCTTTTAGAATTTTTAATTTTTAGTTTCATTATTTTTTTTTCTTACCATTATCTATCTACATATGCCTCACCACTATTCTTATATTAGTTTATTCTCTCTTTTTTCCTCCATTTTTTATTCTCTTTCTATCTTCTCTTCAATTGCAGTTAGTTACCATCATATATTAGTTCATAATTATTATACTCAAAAGTGAATACTAATTTAAAAAAATTAAAAAAAAATTTCATAACTCTTATGTGAATCATCTACACTCCTATAAATGTAACGAATGAGTAAATTTAACTTTTTTTTTATTATGAGTATTTTTTTTTATTATCTAATGCATGCAAAGTCATATATTTTCATTTATGATAAAAGTTAAAAGTTAAAATTAAATGACATTAGTATTTTTTGGTTTAATAAAATTAAAATAAAGTATAAAAATAAGAATAAAAACTAAAAAAAAATAGATGACTCTAGAGAAGGATAATGTTAAATTTTATGTCATTATGTATGAGAACAGTGATTTATTTTATTATATTTATTTTTGTACTAAAAAAACAAAAAATATAAATTTTATATCCGTTTTTTATTACTTATTTTACTTATCTATAGTTGTTTAGATTAGACTTTATAGTTATTGAGTCATATTTCGTTCCAACAAAAAAAAATAGTTAAGAAATTATTTTCACTTTTTTTTATTAGAGTACATCTATTGTATCATCATGATTTTAATAATTGATGTAAAATTTAAAAAATTAAATAAATATATATTTATTTTGATTAAATCCAAGAGTGAATTATATATATTTCTATAGTCAAGAAATAGACTTAATTTTTTTTATAATAAATAGTTTTTTAATCATCTAATTTATAAAAAAAAGTCTCATCTTTTTATGTATCATAAAGATTAAATATTAAAACTAATATTAATATTTTTTTATTAATAAAACTAAAATAAAACATAAAATAAACCTTGAATAAAAATAAAAATACAAAATTTTGAATCTCAAAATATAAATTGATTATAAGATAAAAAAATTACTTAACTTTTTTTCAGGCAAATTATATTAGGTTTTACTATATATTTAAGTGAAATGAGAAGGATGCAAGAGAAGATGGGTATGAAGTAGTGGAAGTTTTTTTAACCTACTGACATATAGTGGGGTAGATTATTAAAAATGGCAAAATTAAAAAAAAATTGGACACCAAAACAGGTTTTGCCATTATATATTGTTATAAAAGATTAAATATTAAAACTAATATTAATATTTTTCTTATTAATAAAACTAAAATAAAACATAAAATAAACCTTGAATAAAAATAAATATACAAAATTTTGAATCTCAAAATATAAATTGATTATAAGATAAAAAAAATTACTTAACTTTTTTTCAGGCAAATTATATTAGGTTTTACCGTATATTTAAGTGAAATGAGAAGGATGCAAGAGAAGATGGGTATGAAGTAGTGAAAGTTTTTTAACCTACTGACATATAGTGGGGTAGATTATTAGAAAGGGCAAAATTGAAAAAAAAAATTGGACACCAAAACAGGTTTTGCCATTATATATTGTTATAGATATTTGAATTCTTAATTTTCTATTGTAACTAACACTCATAATGTAATTAAATTTGTTACACACCTTGAATCAATAAAAACTTCTAAATCTGACATTAAAATTGTAAAAATTTAGCCATTACCTTTTTATTATAAGAGAAGGAATAGAATTGAGGGTAAAATGAAAAAAAAAGTGACAACCTAACTATCTGCATGTCACAGAGGGTAAAGGTCGTGTGCAAAAGATAGAAGAGATCTCCCATGATTTGGAGAGAGAGAGTAGTCGTGTGCAAAAGACAGAAGAGATCTCCCATTATTTGGAGAGAGAGTAGGAAGGGAATATAGGGGGCAGTAGAGGGAGGAAATGGGAAAAAACAGTAAAAATTGAGAATAAGATTAGAAGGGAGGCTAATTCTCTATTTCAGCCATTGCATTTTTTTCATCACTTGCTATTTTTGTTCAATCATACAATACCAAAGGTAGATCATTTTAGTCTACTCCTCTTTTTACCTGTATTCTATTTTTCTGAATTGTTATTGCAGATACCGATTGTTACAACTGGTATCAGAGCAACGATCTGTGAGTGTAATGTGTATGGTCTCCACGCGTGCTGTCACGATGGAGTCGAGAATAGATTGATTGGAGCATCGTATGGATGCGGTACAGGAGGAACAGACCAGAAATACAGAGTTGATTTTAAAGAGATTAAAAGATCTGGTGCATCAGGTGAGGGAGAGGGGAGAGGTGAACGCTGGAGGGGAGCAACCACACGGTAATTTAAATGGAGGAGACCATGAGGAAGCCTCGGCGGAGAGGAGAGATGAGAATTTGCTACCTCCACGAGTGGAGGTGAACCGCAAGCTAGAACTCCCAACATTTGAAGGCAAGGACGTATGTGGTTAGTTGATGAAGATGGAGAGGTATTTTCGGAGGGCTAAAATTGTGCCGGGAGAAAGCTCGATTATGTGATGCTTGCATTTACTGGTGAGGCTCTCACATGGCTAGAGTGGTGGAAGGAGCAAACCCCCTTCCTCACATGGTTGCGGTTGAAGCAGGATCTCCTAAAGAGATTTCAACCAGAGATGGTAGCAAACCTTATGCCATCTGTGCTGGAAGTGAAGCAGACAACGACAGTGAGCCAGTACCGGCGCGACTTTGAATTGGCAGCTTGAACTCAGAAGAATCTAGGTCACGATACTTTGATGTGAATCTTTATAAATGGGTTGAAAACAGATGTAAGGGCGGATTTAGCAATTTTACAATTTGAGAGCCTCCAAGAACTCATGGACCAACCAGTAGCCATAAAAAAGCATAATGAAACTTGGCGTGATATGGGGACGTTCGTAGGAGGGAGAAAGATGGAGATGATGACCCGCGTGAGTAGCCTGGGAGTGGGGCAAAGCTTCAACTGGGTTCGGCTAAGCCCAGGAAGATTCCAGGGAAGTGGAACCCAACCCGAAGGTGGAATCAGTTTGCAAAGAGCCAAATCCGAAATTAGGCCATACTCTATTTCAGCCTAAAACAAAACTGGAGCCAGCAACAGTGTGGGATCAACTAGATCAAAGAGTAATGGGCCTAGAAGGTTATCCCAAGAGGAATGGGCTGAGAGACAAAAAAAGGGGATTTGCTTCAAATGTAGAGAGAAGTGGGTGCAGGATCATATCTGCCAAACGAAGCAATTTCACATCATGTTGGTTGAAGAAGAAGAGGGCGTTATAGCTGAAGAGGAGGAAATAGACCTAACACTAGAAGAGAAGGAGCTCAAAATGCTTGAATTACAACTTTCATCTTATAATTTTTGGAGGATCTGACTACTCATAGGACTTTTAAAGTGAAAGGGGAGATGTGGGCCAAGAAGTGGTGGTGGTTTTAGTGGACCCAAGGGCATCAACAAACTTCATTGCAACCTAAGTAGTGGAGAGATTTGAGCTGCCAGTAAAAGAACTTTGCCAATTTAGAGTAAAATTGGGGAATGGAACCTTTGAGCATGGTAAAGAATGTGTGATTGGCGTTTTGATGTATATCCAAGGTGCCACCATTAACCAAGCTTATTTTGTTATGGAATTAGGGAGTTTTAAGTTAGTTTTGGGGTCGCGGTGGTTAGCCAGCTTGGGAAAATTTTAGAGTGACTACAATGAGATGGTGCTATGTTGGAAGGAAGGGGAGAAGAAGCTGCGAATACAGGGTGACCCAACGCTGTCACGACAGAGAGCATCGTGGAAAGCTACTCTACAGTTGCTCAAAGGGGAGGATGAAGGGTATTTGGTAACATCGTTATTTGCTACAAGTTGCGAAGTTGGTGAAATAGAGGATAGTCTGAGCTGGTTCAAAACCTATTGCAGCAATTCAATGATTTATTTTAGAGCCTGGAAGGCCTGCCTCCAAAACGCGAAAGAAACCATGCAATTATACTTAAAGATTCTCCATATCAAACCCTATCGATACCCACATTACCAGAAGAATGAAATCGAGAAGATTGTTAAGGAGATGCTGCATTCCGGTTTCATTAGACCCAGTATCAGCCCATTCTCGAGTCTAGTTATTCTAGTCAAGAAAAAAGATGGGGGTGGTGATTTTGCATGGATTACATGGCATTGAACAAAATCACCATGGCTGATAAGTTTCCAATTCCAATAATTGATGAACTGCTGGATGAGTTAAGTGGTGCGAAGGTGTTCACTAAGTTGGACCTAAAGTCAGGCTACCATTAGATAAGGGTGAAGAAGGAAGACATACACAAGACAACATTCTAAACACAAGGGTCATTACAAATTTTTAATCATGCCATTTGGACTTACTAATGCCCCTTCAACCTTCCAGGTACTTAGGCCCATTTTTAAGTAAATTTATATTAGTTTTCTTTAATAATATTCTCGTGTACAGTCCGGATTGGAATGAGCATTGGGTGCACTTGTCTATTATATTTGAGTTACTAAGAAAGCACAAGATGCGTTTGAACAGAAAGAAATGCCACTTTGCTCAAGAGAAAGTGAAGTATATAGGTCACATTGTTTCGGCCAAGGAAGTGGAGGCAAACCCCATAAAGGTGAGAGGCATGGTAGATTGGCCCCGCCTATTTGATGCTGCAGTTTTTTTACAATCTATTTTTTATGATACATTTTACAACTTTTGTTGACACTAACACTCATACCTATTTCGTACTTGTGGATTGCATATTGAACTGTTTTTGTGTGCAGGTTTACTATTCTCGATAACAATAGGGGGAGTAAGCACTGTGTGAAAATAAATTGAAACAATTATAGTGAAATAGTTGAACTTATGATGTTTGAGACTGGTTGCAATTTTCTTTGTTTTACAATATTATTTCACGCATCTATGAGTATGCATATTGGTCTTGTGAATATTGCTTATACTTATTATAGTTTTTGTTTTGTTATGGTATCTGAGTTTTTTTTTTCAAGGCTGCTTCATGATGTTGCTACTGAAAAACTGTTTCTGAAATATTGGTTTATCATTATTTTTGGATTTTAGTTGTTGAACTCTGTTGGGTGACTATAACTTGGCTTTTACTTTTTTACCTGCTCTACACTTTTTGCATATATGTTGAACTATTTTTTCATGTAAGTATCCCTCCTTAATGACAAAAGGGGGAGAAAGAAAAATGACTTGAGAGGCTGTTGTTTATTTTTATTTTTATTTTGATTTATGATGATGATGTTTGAAACTGCTGTTTATTATTTGAATTTGTGTTTAAAAATTTGCAGTTTGATCCGGTTGTGAATATTGTTTATAGCTTAGCATATGAGCTTGTGAATGAGTAGCATTTAATTAATATTTGGTTTAGCTCTGATTCATGCATGTTTCAAGGCTGGCTGATTATTTTTGTGAATTAATAAAAGCCTTACAAACTTTGACATATGATGTGTCCCTTCTTGATGAAAAAAGGGGGAGAAAAAGGAAAAAAAAAAGAGAAAAAGGACTGAATTAAAACTATTTTATGTTATTGATTAGTGCTCTGTTTGATGCTCTAATTTGCTCTATTTTTAGCACTCTGTTTCAGTGGATAAATTTCAGCATGAGCTTTGATTGTTATTGATAAACTTATTTGCTCAAGTGCAAATGTGATGTCTGGACTATAGAATTTCATTAAGGTGTTTGAGAAGCATATTCTTGTGAAAAACAGGCTCGGTTTTAAAAGGTTTCATTGTTTAAATTTTTTATCTTTAGGAACCTGTTGGAGCTTGTATACAATATTTGCTTCCTTGAAAATTTTGTTTATTAGGCACACATTAAGGGGGAGCGCATTGAACAAAAGAAAGGAGGAGATTTTTGAAAATCTTCAAAGGAAAGTGCTCTATCCTAACTCTTTCAATTCAATTTAATAATGTTTGTCATCAAAGGGGATATTATTAAGTTTGGAAACAAATATTAAAAATGATGATCAAACATTATTAAAATGTTAGTTGAATATTTATTAAAATATTACAAATTGTTTGTTTGATGAATTTGGTTTAGTGTGCAGGTAAGCAAATTAATTGTGGCCCAAATTAAACAAGCCCACCTTGATCAATAAACAAATTCAGCCCATACCAAATTGATTGAAAATAAGTGGTTGAACCAAGAAAAAGAAAACAAGCCACATGTTATGTGTAGGAAATAAAAAGAAACAAGTTGGCCCAAGGAACAAATGCCTAAAGCCAAGTCAACACTCTCTTTAGTCAAACTCCATAAAAAATACTTGATCCAAAACTTAGTGGCTGAAATTTGAGAAAGAAAAGACAAGTCCAATCACAAGCCCGTGAAACAAACTTGATAAATTAAAAGGAAGAGAACCAAAAGTTGCCCAAAGCCTTCAAGAACCCATACGGTGATCACAAAATCAAAGGGTCCCATTTTCCCAACATCTATTGATTCAGATAGGGACCATCTCTTCATGAGTGCCTTCTAGTCTGAAGTGTTCAAGACAGCGGGAACCTCTCTTAAGATGAGCTTAGCGTATCACCCAGAGACGGATGGCAAAGTGAGGCGGTGAATAAATGTGTAAGAATCTATTTGAGGTGTTTTGCAAGGACGAAATCGCAACAGTCACACAAATGGCTTAATTGGGCTGAGTATTGGTATAATACCACAATTATCATGGGTCAATTAAAATGACTCCATTCAAGGCACTTTATGGGCGGGAAGCCCTGGTTATGTTGCGGGGAGGAGGGGAAGCTACAGTGGAAGCGGAAAAGGTATTGATGGAGGAGATAAATCAGATATTGGATGAACTGAAGTATATCAATTAGATCGAACTCAAGGATGCATGAAATAATATGCGGAGAAGAAGAGGAGGGAGGTTAAATTTGCAGTCGGTGATAAGGTTTTTTGGAAAATTTAGCCATACAGGTTGAAGTCTCTGGCCAAGAGAAGCAATCAGAAGCTCAGTGCTAGATATTTCGGTCCATTTGTGATTTTGGAGAGGATTGAAAATGTAGCCTATAAACTACAGCTTCCGAAATGTTCATGGGTGCATTCTGTTTTTCATGTCTCATTGCTGAAAAAGAGCCTAGAATGTAGGTGAAATCAGAGAGCGTTAAGGCTGTGCGGGTGAATGATGCTGGACAGCTTGAAATTTGGTACAGCAGAAAGATCTGCTTGATTTTAAGACTTCATGGGAGCTGGCAAAGAAAATTCAAGAAGTATTCCCATCCTTCCACTTTGAGGACAAAGTGAATCTTCAAGGAGTGGGTATTGTTACAGACCATGAATTAATAGAAATTTCTAAATCTGACCCTAAAGCAAGAAAAATTCAATCACTACCCTTTTATTATAGGAGGAGGAACAGAATTGAAGGTAAAATAGAAAGAAGTGATAATAACAGTAATTTTGTAACTAACTACCTGTATGTCACATAGAGTAAGGGTCATGCGCAAAAGGCGAGGGGATCTCACATGATTTGGAGAGAGTAGGAAGGGAATATAAGGACAGTAAAGGGAGGAAATGAAAAAAAAAATATTAAGAATTGAGAATAGGGTTAGAAAGGAGACTGACTCTCTATTTCAGCCGTTGTATTTCTTTTTATCACTTGCTATTTCTGTTCAATCATATCGTACCGAAAATAGATCATTCTAGTCTATTCCTCTTTTTATCTATATTCTATTTTTCTAAATTGTCATTGTAGATACCGATTGTAGATAACGATTGTTACAAAATCCCAAAAAAACATGTACACTCGGCGAGTTAATACTCAAAATAGCCCCAACAATTTGACCTCGATTTGATTTAGCCCTCAAGGTTTCAATTGACTCTAATTGTACCCTGAAATTTTGATTCGCGCCTCAATTTGTCCTTTCTGTCGTTTTCCATCATTGGAGAGCTTGACCTGGCAAATTTGGTTGACACCTGGCACGATCAAAACAACGTCGTTTAACTCTTGGCTCCCAAATTGTTTAGAAACGACGTCGTTTGACATGAGAAAGGGGTTAATACCAAAACCCAAACGTTAACCACTTGAAAATACAACCCCCAACTGATCCTCCTTCTTCCTCCTCCTCCCCTCATATACGTACCTTCAGAGAAGAACCATGGGTGTCGTTGTAACTAAAGCTTGAAGCTTCTTTTACTTGTTTCGCCCCCCATTGTAAAGACTAATTGCTTGGGAATCACCATCTCTTAAAAAACAGGTTAGTAACAAAATCGTTGCTATCAACATACGATGCTCTGTTTTTTGCAAAATGTTGCATGAGGTTTGTTCTTCATTTTTTTCGCTCTATTTCATCAGTGAAACTTTAAGGGACTTTGGTTGATTACGGTTGTTGATGATGGTAGAGTTCTTGTATGCTAGGGTTTAATTTTTTTGTATGTATGTAGCTGTGATCAACTGAATCCTATAATTTTTTGTAACGCAGTCATTGATTCTTCATATTCTATTTTAAAATGACAATCTTACTCCTTCATATAATCATATCCCATTTTAATTGAGAATTGATTCTATTATTTGTTGCAAACTATTAGCTTTTAATTTGACATTCTAACTACGCAGTTTAGTTTTGGTTAGTTTGTTTATTTGTTCTTTTTAATTGATTTTTTATTGGAAAATTATGTAATTTTAATGGTAGACTCATGCTGTATGTCATTCAATATGTTTTTATTATCTTTTAATCATTTTAAATCTAATAGATACAATAATCTATGCGGTAAAATTTATGAGATGTGGTATAGAACAACCGAACAACTTTTGTATATCTTTGAGAAATTGCATTGATCTATGAAATTGCATTGATCTATGAAAATACATGTGAGATTTGGTGAGGTGACTGAAAATGTTCCATTAGCACCACATTTTACTGTTGATGATGCACAAGTTTCAGAGATTATACTCACCTAATCCACTTACTCAGTCAGAAAATCAAAAACAGGTAGTGATTGATTTTTAATATTTGATGAATTGTTGACTAGTTTGTAACCGTTTATTATACACGATTAAATATTTTTTGGATCCAATTGATTGATGTTATTTGGTTATCTTCGAGAAACTTGCGATTTGGGAAAATTGAGGCTGCTAGGTTTTATTTGAAATTTTTAGAAGTTAAATTGATGCTTTCAAATATTTTGCCACGTCATCTAACTGCTTTGTTGCCAGGTGTCAACTAAAATTTTAGGATACAATTAGAATCAATTAAAACCTTGGGAACTAAATTGAGTTGGAAGTCAGATTTCAAGAGCCATTTTGAGTATTAACTCTACACTCATCTAGTATTTTACATCATTTATCCTTGCATCATGGTATAGGTGTATAGTACTAGTAACAACAATAGAACTTTATTATAGTAAAGCAGAGTTATTAGTATTCAATGACATTATCCAAGTCATTGATCCATATGATATCAATTCAACAAAGTTTTTACATTGGTTAATGAATAATAATAGCTTTAACACATTCCTCAATTATTGTAGCTCAGGAGCAGCAAGGTAAAGATTAGCAATAAAGCATACCAAATCAAGCAACAACTTTTGAATACTTCAAGCAACAACATACTTCCTCCTTTGAAAAAAAAAAGGTCACTTTTGGAATGTATATATACAACAAAATTGCATCTAAATACATCCCAAAAGTGACTAATATTTTTGGACAGGAGAAGTAATATACAAAGCTGAATCAAATTGAAGACAGAATGCAAAGCTTTAAGACCGGATCATCATGAATCACAAGATCATTTAACTGCAGTGCTAGTAGGGACATGAATGTCCTTATAGAGACAAACATAAGGTGCATCACTCCCATCATACTTCCCTGCCCACATCCCATTAGCAATGCAGCTTGCATCCCAAATGGAAGCATACAAGAACATAGGCTTCTGAGGGAACCCTTTACCTTCTTTCTTCTCCTCTCTTCTGACTACCTTCCCATCAATGAGCCACTCTATCACGTCACAACTCCACTTGATCACATACTCATGAAAACCATCAGAGGCATCAAAACCCAGATGGTGAATCTTCTCCTTGTTGCCATTGCCACCACTGAAGTAGTTTGTCTGCACAATGGTCCTATCCTTACCCAAGAACTCAAAATCTATCTCATCTTGGGACTTTTCACCTGCATGAAATAATAGGAGAAAACATAACTAACAGCATAGATAATATAGAAATTAAAGATAAGAATATTAGAAACAAATTTGAATTGTGGCTTAAATAATAAAGAAATATTTCTAAACAACTTCACTAAGTAAAGTAACAAATTAAACTTTATAATCCTTGATCCATAGCTAGAACTCAAAGCATGTTTCACCGATTATGCAAGAGTAATCCCTTACTTCCTTCTCCAAAATCCAATTCTCTATTGAATTTCGTTAATTTCTCTAATTCTTTAAGATATAATTAATTTTATACCAATTCAGTAAGGTCACAAATCTACCATATTAGAATCACATAACTTGTAGTATAAGCTATTAGAATCACATTATAGTATCGAAATTTATTAACTTTGATAATTAGCAATATAAGATATCATCAGAAGTGTAATTTGAAAACTAATCATACAAAAATCTATTAGATCAAACTTTGAAATCATAAATCAGTGTAAAAAAAAGCGTATATAATTACATAAATACCTTCTAAGGAAGAGAGGTAGAGGTTGAAGTTGAGGCCATTGGTGTTACCCTTAGGGCACTGGATGAGGGAGCTGAAGGTGCCATAGTGGAAGCGAGTGGTGGTGCGCCACCTGGCGCCGCCGCGGTGATCGAAGGTGAGGGTGATGGTGTTGGAATTAGGGCAATGAGAGCATGCTTCTGGTGTGTAGTCAATGGCGATCTCTTTGAGAGGTTGCGTTTGATGGTGATGAAGAGGGTTTGTAGTGTCTGGGTGAAGAACTGGATCCGCCATTGTTGATTCGTGGAGTTCTCTGCATTGTTTGGAACTTGGAAGGTGCAAAGTGGAAAAGCCACAGAGAGAGAGAGATTGTAGGAGTGTTGACTGTTGAATGAATTGTGACCGTTGATGTTGATTACCTTTTTCCGATATGATGATTGTATGGTCGAGATTAAGGGGCAGATAATAATATGATGTGTCTTATTCGGTTATTCCTCGTTTTCATGTGCAGCAGCATCCACCGACCACCATTCATGTTTGGATACGTATTTTATTTTATTTTATTAAAAAATAAGGATTTAGATCCTCTAAAGTTTGAATTTCACTTTATAGAGTAAAGTGTGATCTTCTCCCATTGAATAGTTTCTCTTTCATATTTATTATTGGTCCCACCTATGAAATCAATGATGAGAGATTACATTTTACTCTCTAAAGTGAAATTCAAACTTTAGAGGATCCAAATCCAAAAATAAAGTACTTTTCATTCTTAATTTTTCTATTAATTCTAATTTCATTTTTATGTTAAATATTAAAATTTTTCTTCTAAAAAATTTTATCTTACCATATATTGACATATATAATAATCGATGTTATCTTATATATTTTTAAAGTATGAAAATGGGGAATTTAACTAAAGATTATGGAATTTGAAAAAGAAAAAAAATTACTAATGCATGTTATTATTTTCGAAATATTTTTATATAACACTAATTTTTATAGTATTTTCGATAAATCAAATATTAATTCGCTGTTGAATTCTATAAAAATAATTTAGTACAAGACCTTATGAAGTGTGTTTTCAAACTTATAAAAGTTCTAATGTGTTGTTCAAGTATGTCATTTTCATACATAAATTTTAGCGGTTTAGAATAAACGACACATACCCGGATAATTTTTTGTTGGGGACTTGGAGTAATTAGTACACATGAGAGTTCTTTAGGAGCTCTATAAAACACTCTCAATTGGAGTGACAAACGGCTGAAATCTTTTTGGTTGGTTTACGTAATTCACTAAAAAAAAATGGATTGAGTTAAATATTTAAAATTATTTTAATAAAAAAAATTTATTTAATTCGTACAGTTTAATTTATAGGTTTTGGCAGGTTTTAATAGAGTAGAGCGGACTTATTCAACGAGCTTATCATTTTATTATTTTGTTTCAAAAGATTTGGATGAGTTTGGAAAACTCTAAATTAATATTTGTGATGACTAAACATTATTAAAATAATTAATTACAAAATTATTAATTTGATTTTCATTTAATGCTAATTAATAATTTTGTGTTGCAGGTTTTATAATTGGGTCGAAAAATAAATCTCTGATGCAAGTCCAAACAACATTCAGCCCTTGGTTTTGATAATATATGATGAATATAGCTGATTTAAGTTTTTATATTACTTGGGCCAATTTAATCTATTATGGCTACAAGTCCAAGTTGAGAAATGCCTTCCTATTTGCTTTATGCATGTTCCAAAACTCATCAGGAAAGCAAATGTTATTAATTGGGCAAGATTTAACTATTATTGCAACTAAGCCCAATTCCATTTGAGATGAGAATTCCTCATGCTTTGTCCGAATCCATGAAGCAAAGAAAAACAAAGCTTCAAATGCTTCCAACGGATTCCATTACACTTCCTGAAAAGATTTCAAAGTTAATTTAAGCATTGGGAACATAAGCAAGTGAGAGAAGATTGATTTGACTAAATGCATCATTGCTACACGCCACACTAAGGGAAGCAAAAGCAAGCTATTTTTAATTAATTAGTTTAACCACTTTAAATTGCTTTTCTTCATATTCTTTTTTCTCTCTCATTCTTTCTTCTTCTTCGGTCATTGTCCAGGAAACAATGGAAGCTATGTTCAACTATCAAAAGAAAGAAGAAGCTGCATGCATCAAGACCATCATGCTAATGATGGCAAGAAAACATACTAAAATAAAAATGAGCTGTGGCTAAGATTGTCACCAAATGTGGTTAGATTTGGTAAGGTAATCTTGAGCTCTTCATGCTCAAAAAAAGGAAGAAGAAGATCTCGGCCAGCAAGGTGAGATTCTTGGAGGAGATGGCTTGTCTTTGATTCTGCTCAACCATCACAGGAAGTAGCTAGAGTGGTGAAGTGATGGTAGAGGCAGAGATTGAAGCAGATGAAGTCATCATCATCATGAAGCATCAAGGGCCAGAAATCCATCTTGGAGAGCAAGCCAAGGATGAAAAGCTCGGATTGATGAAGAGTGATGACCAAGGAAGGACTAGAGGTAATTGCATGTTGGTTATTGCATGATTATCTCTTCTCTCTCTGTGTGGCCGAACCGGTTTCTTGAAGGAGGAAGAAGTTGGCTTGGATTTTTGGCTTCAAGTGTGGAGGCTTCTCTCTTCTATAAAAAGGGGGAACAGCCACTGGTTGAAGCAAGGAGTTAGAAGTAAGCAGTGAGAGTGCAAGGCACAGGATTCTCATAGCTACCTAAGCTTACAGATTTTCTTCTCCTTCAATGAATTCTGTTTAGTATTTTTCTATTTAATTTTGTCATGTCTTGAGTCTCATGGAAAAAGGCAAATAGTGAGGTTTATATGAAAAAGCCATAAAGCGGAAAAAGACAGAGAGTGCAAAATTAAAAGAAAAAGCCATAGATGTCTTAGAGTTCCTTTGTTCATCTGTGTTGTGTTTCATGATTCTGTGGGAATCCCCTTGTAAGTTGGGTTAGCACTTTACAGTTTGTAATCAAGTTGATTATAGTGAAATTCCATCATTGTTGTGATGGAGACTGGATGTAGGCTGCACTGCACTTAGCAGCTGAACCAGGATATATCTGGGTGTAATCTTTCTTCTCTCCTACTTCATTTCTGTTTTCTACTGCACAGGAGCAAAAACAAAAAATGTCTCGTGCCAAGTGACGAGACAAAATGAAAAAGTCTCGTGGCTATGGACAAGCTAAAAACATAAAAGTCTCCTCTAAGACCAGCAAGTGTTAGCAAGCAAAAAAAGGGGGCTAAGATTCAACCCCCTTCTCTTAGCCACTGAAACCATCAGACTTGATTAATGATTATATTTATTTGATATAAAATTATAAAAATTTTAGTATTTATGAATTTAAAAATTATAAATTTTTTTTGTTTTTAGAAATTATAAATTTATTAAAATTTTTGTGAAATTATATATTTTTTAATAATGATTAAAAAAATAAAAAGGAAAACAAAATTTGACGAGTTTAGCCCCACTAACCCACCAATCCATTATTAAGTAGAACGGAGTAGAAATTTGAGATCGCCTCGTTAAATAATGCGGGACAAATTAATTCGCTAAATAACAAACTTTTAACAAGATAAGATAAGATAAGACGGATTAACCATTTGCTACCTCCTATATTAAAGTATACTCATACAAAATAAATATTGACTCCACACAACCATATAGCTAAACCCCATTTTGAATTCATAGGATTCCCTCCATTATTATTAATTAACCACCCTTATTATATATTCAGCCACTTCATATAATAATAAATTAATAATCATAACCAAATTGAATTGGTCTAATAATTAGTTTACTAACCTATTTAAGTAAATGTTGAGAATTTGAATGAGCGACAAATTTTTAAATGAAGTTCAGTACTGCAGTGAATTAATCTTTAGCCTGTCGAACTAAAAGATACTATAAAAATTTAAAAAAAAAATTAATAATCATTCTGATAATTATTATATATGTATAAATATTGATGACTATTAGTTAGTAGTAAAATTTGCATCCTATAAATTAAAGCAGGAATACAAGCACATCAAATACATATATATATATATATATATATATATATATATAGACAAAAACAATTAACGTAATATACTTTTTGTTTCGGCTAAAAATTACCAATCTTAATCTTTTTTGTTTCGGCTAAAAATTACCAATCTTAATCTTTTTAAGACAATAACTTAAAGTACATTTATTTGATTGATTATCATAGGAATTTTATTTGTATATCTCTATCTATCTAAATATATAAGTTTTAGAAATATAATACAAAATATGATCATTATTTAACACATTTATGATACTAATTAAACATTATTGGAATGGATTTGATGATAAATAAAAGCTTAAAGTAGTATTTGAAACATATTATAGCACTGCTCATCTATAATGTACCACGTATCATTCTATTATATATGTCTCTATGGCATAAATCAACCTACTAAAGTACAAAGTTATTCTCAACCAAAATTGACAAGAAGGGAATTGAAGGAATCTCAAGGACGCATTATTTAGGTGATTAGTCCTAATTCAAATGGACCACGTCTTCAATAATAGGACAACATAGCCATCTCAAATTCACTTATATTAAATTTAAATTGCACCAAATTATTATTATATTCCCTAATTGTAACATATAACAAAATGTATGATGAAAGCAATAAGGGTAAATGGGAACAATAGAGAGGACAAATCTTATGAAGAAGTGGAGCCCATAAATCATTCTATCATCATTCATCAACTACTACTAAATTCCAATACGTCAATAAAAAGCTATAATTAAACTTTTTATCAATTAAATAAAAAAAATATTTGAGTTTGGTTATGTGATTTAACGTTGCAAATGCCCATTAGTTCTTCGTTTTCTAAGAAGACAAAATTTGACCGCCCTTAATTTTGTATGAATCTATTTGTATTATTCTATGCTTATTAATGGCTCGGCTCAATTAATTAGCTTAAGCCACAATATAACTATCAACTAACTTAGCTTTTCCTATATGCTAGGGTTAATACTTTTAAGGTGGCATTTTTATTTAGCATATATAGTACAAATGATTAATGATAAGAAGAGATAAATGACAAAGATTAACTTTTGAACAGAATCTAACTAATTTGAAATATTATTGAAGTGGTCTTTGTAACTGTATGTGAAAAATGTTAAGTATGGTGGCATATATATGACCTTATTCTTCCTTTACTATATGGTAATATATGTAGGATTTTGTTCCTAGCCTTAGTCCTTAATTAATTACTACTAAATTTAATTTATAAAATCATCATTCATGCATCTATTTTCATCGAACAATTTATATGTTTTTTAAGGTGAGAATACTTTTATAACATAATATCGGATACTTTAAGATAAAAAGTTTGACATTATATTTGATTCTTATTGCAACCATTTCTCTAAATAAAGATAATATTTTAGCACAAAAGGCAAAAATATACTTGTACATATACATATATAAATTTTTAATATTTAATACTTTATACTTGAGGTCGAATTGGTAAAATTTATTATAATAATAAGCTTTGCTTTCACTTATAAGTTATTTTTTAGCTTGAAAGTTGAAACTATTAGTTTGGATTGTAATCTATTTTCAAATATTTTACCCAAACATTTTTTTTAAAGGTATTTTTCCTATGATTCCCAAACATGCTCATAATGGTACTTTAATTTTTTAACTTAAAAAGATTTTTATATAAGGGCTTGTTTTGCTGTTTTTATTTCTTATTTGAATGTAAATTATAAAAAATATACTAAGTTGTTCATTGTAACATTTTGTGAAGGAAATAGCAGAAAGAGAGAAAATATATATATATATATAAACTAACTTAGGTTTATCGAGTAGTCAGTTCATCACTAGTCTGTTTAAACAAGTGTTAGTAGTTCGAATTTAGTGTTGTATATGCAGCAATAGGCAACCAAAATATAAGGTTTTCTTGTTTTAATTTGCACAATTTCTCTCATAAAATTTCAAAACTAAAAATAAGCTGATGATCATATATTTTTGCAAATAATTAAAACTGTAACAAATGTAAAGTAAAGTGAACTAGAAATTAATATCTCAATCTTATGTATAATCCTACATAATAGAATGCATAATATAAGTAACTCAATGTAATTAACTTTACCTAAAACAAACAGAGAAGCAAAATGTCAAAGTATTAAAAGTCAACTACTTTCAAATAAAAACTAATTACATATAGTTATGGAAAATTACAAACACAAAAATTTGCAAAGGCATGCAGCATTACTCAAAAATTGGCCGATATATATGTTTCACAAGCAGGTATTGCAGGCATGCAATAATGTAAATAATTTGAGTTTGGATGATTTTGTGGCTACTTGTGATCAACACGGTTCAATTTGGAGTTTAGCAAATTTTGACCACTGTTAATGTACTTCAATTCCTCTAAGCATGAAATGTTTAGAGTTCTTAAATTCTAGTACATACACCATCACTCACCAACCTAGTTATCCTTAGGGCATATTTAAAAAATTGTTTTGATATAGGAAAATTATTATTTTAATAGTCTCTTAAGTAGCGTTTGGTAGAAAGACAAAGACTGAAAGACTGGGACCGAGAGAAATAGAGACTCAGAGACAGAGAATGTAATAAATCTTAGTATTCTGTTTGGTATAAAATGGGAATAAGAAATTGAAACAAGAATGAAGCTCTAGTTTAATTTGTACAAATGGTAAAATTGAAATTAGTTAATTGAAATGAGGATATTTTAAGTATAAAATGTTATTAAAGTTTCAGTCGCTGTCTCTAAAAATTTCATTCTTCTGTGTCCTCACTTTTTAGAAGTACTGAGTACTAAAATTTTGGAAACAAAGACAGAAATTTTAATACCAGTCTTTGAGCCAACAAACATAATACTGAGTCTCAATCTCTCAGTCTTTATCCAGTACCTCAAAACAAACGCTACCTTAAATTTTACTCGTTAGTCGATCAAATTGGTTCTCTAAATGCTTACTAAATAAAATTGGTTCGCTAATTTTTTCAACATTAATTATGTTTGTTCATATTCAGTTTTTCGTTTACACTATTATTTATACTAATTTGTGGGTTTTTTTTTTCAATATACTTGCAGTGAATTTAAAAATTAAATCACAAAAATAAGCTTTGGATTATTAATTACATTTATTTTTTTTCATTTCTGATTATAATCGTGTCATGGAAAATTAATCTAACATGCTTATCTTTTCAAATATTTAGGTCTCTAAAAAGCTATTTTGACTATAATTTTCCAGACGTATTTAAAAATTTATTTATTTAAGGTTATCATCAATATTTGTTTTCCTTAAACAAAATCTCAAGTTCATGCACAAACCAAAAATTAATGTGCTAATTTCAAATAGTTTTGATTGAACTAATGAGAATAGAAGCATATTAAAATTGAATTTGAATTCTCTAAAATAAAAAAAAAAGTTTTGATAAAATAATAAAGTAATTTATTAATCATTATTAATTTTATAACTATCATAATTTAAGAATAATTAACTCATCAACTAATAATGAGGATACCGGTGACACTTTTTAAGCACCAAGGTAGCGTTTGTTTTCGGAGACAGGACACAGAGACATGGACAGTACATATTTAGAATGTGTTTGGAAGCAGAGACATGGACACGGAACACATTGTCTCCGGGACAGTTTTTTATATTTTTGTGTCCACTCTTCTACGAAGGACAATGATGGACACGGGATTTGGAAGAGTGGACACGGACTCTTTTATAAATTTTGTTTTCCTTTTTGTCCATAGATATTTTTTATTATTCCACTATTATCCCTTCTTATTTTTCCTATAATTAGTCTTGAAACTTTTGAAAGATAAATATTATTAAAGGTAAAATTGATCTTTTTAAAATGCTAAAAAATAATTTATAAGTTGTAATTGATTTTATATAATTTAAAAAAAATCAGTTTTTAGATAAAAAAAAATTGGTTTTCTAAATAAAAATAAATTTTTATGTGTAAAAACTTTTTTTTTTCATGTAAAAATAGATTTTTTTTAAAACTGATTTTTTATTTAAAATTAATTTGGCTTATTAACCTAAACAAATTTTTTTATTAATCAAACTCAGATCTATTTTTTTATTAATCTTAACCATATGTATTCCTACATATTAATAATAAATTTAAAAATAAAATAAATATATTTATAATTTTTATTTTAATATAAATACTATTATATATTTTTTTATTAAAATTTTTTGTCTCTTCAAATATTTTTTCAAGTTTCGTCTGTACTCCTACGTACTCTCATTCTCTATTAAATTACTTTGTACTTGATGTAGAAAATTTGGAATCATATGGTTATTTTAGTCATTTCATATAATATTTTAGTCTTGTCCATATGTATCCAAACATAATACTGGACATTACATTAGTGTCTTGTACATCGTATCCAAACACAATACACAAACAATAATTTGTAGTGTCTCCGTCCTATTGTCTCTGTCTCAGTGTCGTGTTCTGTCCTGTCTTTGAAAACAAACGCAGCCCAACTAATAATGATTAGAAGCCAAGGAAGAGCAACTTGCAAAGTACATATCATGCAAAAGAAAAAAAAAATGCTTAATAAATTTATAACCATATGAAAGATGCCAACAAAAACTAATAATGCATATAGATATTATTATAATATATACATATATACTTCCAAAATCTAATTTGACCACTATATATATCCGTTCTCCTTCAATTCACTACTACAAATTCCTCAAACCCAAAATCTTAATAGCTACTCTAAGCTAAGTAAATCTCCTTAATTAAATTTTGTTTTCATTCTAATATAGTTACTATGGCAGGGGATGAAGCTATTAAATATGCTTCTACAACCGCCACCACCACTACTCCTATGTCCAAATCAAACAAATCAACCATGAAAAGGTTCATTGGTGTGAGGCAGAGGCCTTCAGGAAGATGGGTGGCTGAGATCAAAGACTCATCACAACATGTGAGATTATGGCTTGGGACCTATGACACACCGGAGGAGGCTGCAAGGGCCTATGACGAAGCGGCACGTGTCCTACGAGGCGAAAATGCAAGAACAAACTTTGCATTATTTGGTTCTGATACCGATAGAAATTCCAGTAAATTATTATCTGAGTCTGACGGAAAAAGCAGACTGAGTTTTCCTTCGTTAAAGGCGAAACTCAGTAAAAATCTTCAGAACATTCTAGCAAGAACAAGCGATAGTAACAATAACAGCACGAAATCTTCGTCGGCAAAGAGTAGGGTGAGTGATCATTTCACTTTTGCTAGCATATTCAAAAGAAGAAATTGTTACCAACAATACCCTCATCAAATGCCTAGTCCAATTGATATGAAGAACATTGATAAAGTTGTGCAACCTAGTATCATTGTTCCCCCTTTGGAAAATGATCATAATCACAACAATAATCATAATGGTTCTTCAACATCATGGGAAAATTCTAGTGTTTCTGATTGTAGTAGTTGTGATTGGTTTGGATCAGATTTTGGAGATTTCAGTGTTGGTGATCAAGGGTATTTGGATCAATTGTTGGGGTGGGTTGAAAGTTCAAATCTTTGTCCAAATGGGGTTGGTGATTTTGATGATGAGAGTTCAAGAAGTAAGAGGTTTAAGGTGTCTTCTACAGTTCTTGTTCCTCCTACTTTCACTTCTTCATCATATGATTATTGTGGTTCACCTTATGATTATTATAATTATAATACTAATAATGGATGTGGCTCTCCATGTAGTGGTTATGCCTCTCCATATAATGGTAGGAAGTAAAATTTGTAGAAGCATGTAATGTATTATTTGTAGTGAGAAGTTATCATAGAGATAATTGTGGTGCTTAATTAATTTATTGATATGCCAATGAAAATTGGTTAACTCTGGTTTGTCTTATAGGGTAAAATGTATGCATGCTTTTCTCAAACGGTTATGTTACATGTATTTAGAATTTAGTTATCTTTATATAGTAAATTGTTGATTCATATTACTCATTTTAAATATTTGGATTCTATATCCATTCACTTGTTATCTCAAATGTTTAACCTACCAAAACAATATTTTCAACATTCCAAAGTTTTACTTTATGGTTAAGAACGGTTAGAATTATTCCAACCAAATATTTCTAAACAAAAAGTCTAAAAATGCAAGTCCAACGTATACATGTGTGTGAAAAGGAGTCTATGGGCTCATTTTATTGATCTTTAATAAATGCTTACTTGCAACAACATATAAAAATTTATAGTAATCAAATTGAGTTGGTGTAGTGATTAGTTCATTAATTTATTTAAGCAAGTGTTGAGGTTCGAATTTGTCTTATTCATATCGTAACATATTGACCAATAATAAATCATTAAATGGAGTTTAGCGAATTATATTTTATTATTTTATTTTCATATAAGACTAAGTTTAAAATATAAAATAAAATATACAACTTGTTACAACATTTTTCGCTTCATGCAAATTGATTATACCTTTCAAGTTGATTTTTACAATCCTCAAGATGCAACATATGATAGAGTGAAGGGATGTGCCCCCTATAAATATTTGTCTCTTTAGTCATCAACATTAAAAATTATTTTCTAGCCCAAAGAGAATCATATATATCCATTTATTGACAATTATAAGAGAGCCAATAGAAATATTTGTATAATGTATACAATGGATTATTTATTTAATCTAATATGAATTAAAAAATAAATATCTAAAATAAAATATTATTAATTTCTCAAACATAATACATTCATATTATCTAGAATAACCATTTGAATATTAGGAATAATAAACATCTGATATCCTATTGAATCGAACATCCTTAAATTTCATTGTACACATTATACATATACTTCATTGACTCCCTATTCTTCCTCTTCTATTTAGGGTCTCAACCACGTGAATTCGGTTTACATGTATTTAATATAAATTGACTTAATTTGATTTTTGATTTATATAGATATATTTTAACCAATTCTAATTTAGAACTTCTACGTAATTTTCAATTCCATTCATTTTATTAACTTGAATTACCATGTTTTTTACGAGTCTTGGTGTACCATACATGATACATCCATTGCATTCTAGCCATCAGATAGTAAAATACATGAAACACCATATATATGAAGGTGCATATTACAATTCTCCATCATAAAAGCAGGTATATTCCCACTTGGCACTTATCCATCTAGCAAGTGGGATATTTAGATTTTAGAATTTAGATATTTACAAAAACGGCGACGTTTTGGGTTTGTCCTTTGTCGAAACCCCACATGCTGAATGTGACCTGAAAATGTGATTCATGATTTATTTCCCACTTTTATTCCAATCCAACCACTCTCTCTTTCTCTGCAAGTTTCCCCCAAATCCTCACTCCTAGGGTTCCTGCTCCAAACCTTCGACTCCTCCGATAAGGTACCGATCCTCGATCTCCCTTCTACGGAGCTTCAGATCTGCTCTCCCTCTTTCCTCCATTGTCAACGATACACTCAATTTCGTCTCTCGGGTTTTCATATTTATTTGTTTCGTTCAGTTTTAGGATTTTCATGAAATGGTTGAAAATACTCTTCTTTTCGTTGCGTAGCATTTGCAGGTTCTGTGAGCAAAGGTGGTTTGGTAGCTTCGTTCGACTCAGCTGAGAGAAAACAGAATTCACAATGAGACCCGTGTTTTGCGGAAACCTGGACTTCGACGCGCGTCAATCTGATGTTGAGAGGCTCTTCAAAAGATACGGGAAGGTTGAAAGAGTGGACATGAAATCTGGTATGCCATTTTTTTTCGGAAATTTTATTTATTTATTATTTGGTTCATTTTTATGTTTAGGGTTAAATTTCTGGTTTTTTGTTTCAGCTATGCAGTTAGTCATTTTACTGGAATTTTTTTCCTTCATGTTTTGGACAATTGAGTATGTAATGTGATTTTCAGTTGTTAGTTTAGTGTTGGGTGGCCAAGCATTGTTTTTGGCTTTGAACTTTGTGTGAACTTGCTTTATTGTGTGAATTTTTCGGGGCCTTCCTCTTTCCAATGTATACTTTACATGGTTGTTGGATAAATTATATGGCAAAGATTGGATATCTTGGAGAGGGGTATTTCTCGAGAAAGCAGATTAACAGATTGGCAACTGCGACTGGCATTGCTTGAATGGTGATATTTCTTTTAATTTTCTTCACGGTAATGTTTGACGATAAGGAACAAGTGATGAAAGTGTGCTCTTACGTTGAGTTGCAGTGGGGCTTTTGTACTGTTTAAGAAAGGAAAATGTTATGTGCAACCACTGAAAGTGATCATTTTTTCAAAGAACTCATCGACCCTTTTCTGTTTTCAGTTTGGATTTGATAGTTAAAAAGTAGTTAAAAAAGGATGAGTGTGCCATATTTCAAATTAATCATTTTTATTCTTTGCAGCAAATAATAATGGAAAAAAATTCTTATTTTTTTACGCTAAGTGTTCTGTTAATGCAGGGTATAAGACCTTGAAATTTATGTTGCTACCCTCTTACACTTCAGTATTTTCACCATGAACGCGATTTGAGCGTGCTTAACAGCATGGAATGAACCTTTGATTCTTCCAAAATTATAACTGAAGTACAATACAATTTGTGATTTTTAAAAGGGTCAAGATGATGTTCTTTGACGAGTTACTTTTGAATGGATGTACATTTTCTTTTCCTTTTAAAAGAAGAGAGCTTTTGTTTAGAAATGAACCCCCATACTCAACATTTTCTTTGTGGCAGGATTACTTGGAAAATTGGAATGCCCATGCTCTTCTTGGGTGGATGTGCTTCCCTGCATTTCATTTCTAGAATGTGCCCAGGCTTCTTGTATTTTTCCAGACGAAATAATCTGATCCGCCTTAGCCCTGCCATTCTGCATTCCCTCAGCATTCATTGATTTTTCATTCCTCATGACTTTTGATCAGTGTTCAATTTCCGACATGTTTCAACATAGAAACCTTGATGATTTCGCAACTGTGGCAGGTGTTGTGGTACTTCTTGACAGTTTTATTTTGTGTTTTATGTTGAAATTTTCTCATACTTGAAAAATTGATGCTGCCTTCGTCCATAAACCATCTCTGTGAAAGGAGTATTTGAATTTTCAATTGAAATGGTTTCGGTGCTGTTTTATTTTTAACATTTTTTGTGTATAGGGTTTGCTTTTATCTACATGGAAGATGAAAGGGATGCTGAGTATGCAATCAGAAGACTTGATAGAACTGAATTTGGAAGAAAGGGGCGCCGTATACGTGTTGAGTGGACAAAGGTATGCTTGTGATGGTAAACCACAATAGTGGTTATTACTTATTAAATAGTGATATATTATATAACACAACTCATAGCTTCTATTTTCATCACTTTTATGGTATTGGAAAAGTATTAAGACATGTTTAGGTGATATTCAGATTTTAACATTCAATATAATTATTTTAAGATTTGTAGTGTAACTTTGTTATGATTTGTAGCAAGAACGGGACAGCAGAAGGTCAGGTGATTCAAGAAAATCCTCAAGTAATTCAAGACCGTCGAAGACTTTGTTTATCATAAATTTTGATCCAGTTCACACTAGGACAAGGGATCTGGAGAGACACTTTGATCCCTATGGGAAAATATCAAATATAAGGATCAGGAGGAATTTTGCTTTTATACAATATGAAACTCAGGAGGATGCTACAAGAGCTTTGGAAGCAACAAACTTGAGGTTGTACATTTAAATTCTCGCTTATTATCTTTTCAATTGTTGATGTTATTTTTCCCCAGAAGTTTTAACTAGAAATACTCTAGATTCCAGTGCTTTGAATGGAGGAGGAGGTAAGATGAGGGCAAGCGAATAAATATGCTAATGGCTTTGCTTAAACATCTTACATTTTCTATGCATGTTTGATTTGCAGCAAATTTATGGATCGTGTTATCACAGTGGAGTATGCTATTAAAGATGATGACGACAGGAGGAATGGATACAGTCCTGATAGAAGAGGCAATGACTCCCCTGATGGGAGATATGGCCGGGGCAGATCCCCGAGTCCATATCGCAGAGGTAGGGGTAGCCCAGATTATGGTCATGGATCGAATCCAGCTTCCAGACCAGAACCAAGAGGAAGCCCAAAGTATGAACGAGGTGAAAGCCCAGTCAATGGCAGATATGACAGGTTTGTGGTTTGATATGATCCACCTAGTGTTTTGGTCTATTCTTCCTTTTGTATGTGGCTATTATTCACCTTGTTCTCGCTTTGACTATTTTATTTTTTACGCAGCCGGTCTCCTCCTCCACGAGAAAGGTCTCCTCCTCCACGTGAAAGGTCGTCTCCCCCACGTGAAAGGTCGCGATCCTGAGGAGTAAAACAATTAGATCCGTCTGTGAAATTGTTACTCATTTTCATTTTGTTCTAGCAGTCTGTAGTTTGGCAGCAGAAAACATTAAGTTTGGTTGTATCTACTGTTGTGTGTTGGCTTGAACCTAATGCAGCAACATGCAAAGACATTGAAACAGATTATCTTATGTTGGTGGATCTAGTTTGATTTATGTTTTCTAAAAAGGACATTGTTTGACCTCTGGTTCATTATGGATTGAGCATTATTTAGTTACTTGTATTTATGAGTGTGTAGGTCAAATTTTCACAAAGAGAAGAGATCAAAATTTCGAATTTTTAAAGCTCGTCATTGCAATCTAACTGCATCTAATAAATTTGGCATTCAATATTTTATGGCTACAAAGTACAAACTACAAAAATTGTATATATATATTAAAACCGAATTGCACTTGTTTTTGTTTATATAAAAGCAGCGGGGTTAATCATTTTCCCACGAGGTAATAATAAATAATAATCCTAATAAGGTTGGAGCGTACTTAGATGTTATTGGAAAGGTCACCCAAAAAAAAAAAGATGTTATTTGAAAGTCCAGATTCGGATCTGATTTTGATTTTGGAATTTAGAATATCAATGTAGGGTTTTTTTAATTTATTTTTTTCTTAAAAAAGGGACAATAAAAAGGCCTCACCTAGCCTCTTTTGTTGTGTACCTTTTTCCTTCCAAGTTCCAAAGGATTACTCTACATTCTCATATTGATTAACTCATTATTCTATTTTGTTTTGACATGCTTTGTCATGATTAGTCATTATTATCCATAAATCATGTTAGTTTTAGATCAATTAATTATGTGTTTTCATCTCGCAAAGAATCAAAAAGTGTAATTAATTACTTCAAAGCGAAATAAATAGTATTTTAACTTGGTTTGGTCGAGTAATTAGTTGACTTAGTTCACTTGTTTGTTTAAGCAAGTGTTAGGATTCGAATCACGATTCATACATACAGTAACCTATTAGTCAGCGATAAATTAATCAATAATCATTAACTTGTTAGATTAGAAATACGTGAAAAAAAAAACCTTAAATTATTCTAAATAATCCATTTACCTAAATTATACTAACATCCCCTAGATTTGGATTGCTAAATTCAAATAAAATTACGCATTTAGGCATATAATTAAATTCAATTTTCATGTAGAGAGTAGAGACAATATAAAAAAACGTGTTCAGATATTCGAAGTATATTTCTATATCATCATAAATAAATAATTTTTAAATTCACTATGTACTTAACTAGTTATCTAAATGTATAAATTTAATTATATAATTGTATAAAATTTTTTATACTTACATAAAAATTAAATTCATAATTATGATTTTATTACTCTAAAATACCTTTTTATGTTTCTTTATTTATTATTCTTTTTCTCAAGCTAACCTAACCAATTACTGTTAAGTACCAGAGTTAATAACATAAAATAACACAACTAAAATTTATAAATGAAAAATAAATAGAACTAAACTAAATAGTTTAAAAAATAATGAAAATAGCATGACTAAGTGATAAATATTATAATTTTTTAAAATACATAAAAAAATTTATAATATTCCCATACATATTATGAAAATTCATATAAAGAAATTATATATATTAAAAGTCTTACTAATTTTCTCTCACTTTTTCACTCACTAATTCTATAAAAAATTTAGATATAAATAGTAAATGCCTTAACAATCTATATATAATTTATTAAAAGTAGTGATATGAGTCTATATATAAAAAAAGGTAGTGATATAAGAAACAAACAAATTACCACTTGTTCGAGTTATTATGATATCAAATTAATAAATGTCAATTTAATCTTATCAAACTATTTTGTACAGTTATATCAAATTATATGACAAATTGATAAATATCAACTTAATTTTATCATTATATACTGATGTATAATTTATTTTTAACACATGATTAACTAATAATTTGTTTTTTGGCAAAGTCAATGATTACAACTAAAACAGCTTATCCAATTTTAACATAGTTAAAAATCACAATTTAACCAATTTAATTATCTAAATCACTACTTTATCTAAATCCTTGACTTGCAATTTTGTAAGACCAAGTCAAAAACAGACCGAGGAAAGTGGAAACATATGTGTGAATGATTAATTCATCATTTTGTAAGCATATCTTATTGCTCCGATAATCACGAATGACAGCTAAGTGATGTTCATTCCTTCTTTAAATTTTGAAATCGATATATCCCTTATCCGAAAACAAGTTTCCAATATAAATCTCTCTACAATAATTTATTCAGACACATTGCAAAATATGAATATTTTTTCCCCTTTTAATTTGATAAATAAACAAATCTGAACATATTGAGCTTAAACCAAACTCCAAAGCTGGTTGTGCTTATTTGCTTTTTTACATTTCTACTGTTTTACAGTTAATCATGCTTCTTGGTACATAGACATGGTCACATGGAATAATTAGACAACAATAATTACATCTTATTAGTGTATTAATAGGCCAAAACGTACTTATTAATCTATTTTTTATAAATCAAATGTGTATAATAATCACAAATATAAAATTAGTCAAGATGGTTATTTCTTTACATTCTAATTAAGCGGTGTTAGGTTTGAATATTATAAATAACAGAATATATTTTTTTTTATGAATTATAGGAGCATCTTAGAGAAAAATAATAATCATGAATTAAACTTCCTCCTTAGTCCTTTCTCATCATATTTTGAATAGGTTATGTTACTTGAGAAATACTATTTATTTTTTAAATTTTTAATTTTTAGTAATTTTTTATTTAAATAATATTATTTAATTAATTTAAATATTCATTTTATAGAAAGTTATTTATTTTTTATGAGAAATTATTTATTTTTTTAATTTTTTTAAAGACCGAATAATAAAAAATTTTTAAAAAATATTTAATTGCACGGTACATACTTGACCATGATAAAAAAAAAACAATTATATTACTTATCTCACCTAAAAATATTTCATAGCTTAATTCATTAGTCAATAAATATATCTATGATTCTCATCATATATTCATGGCAAAACATTAGTGGCAAATTCGTAATATATCACAAGATCAATGTCAAAGATATATAAATTCAAATCCAATAAACAGACAGTGAACTTTGAAAAATGAAACAAGTTCACTTCACTTTCACACGTGGGATTTTTAGGCACTCTCAAAATACTACTTAGACACCTTATACTAGGACTTAGGAGCTGTTATTACACCATGCCCCCACATTACACGTGGCACTGCTACACACCCACGTAATCACATTGATAACCTTAAAATATATATATATATATATATATAACATCCTTAGATTTTTCAAATTTCAATCAATCTCAACGGTTAGCTTATCTGTCTCAACCCCACAAATCTGAACCGTTAAATCAATGGAAATGTTCGAACTTTAAGCACTTCAAGCTCTGATATGCACCCCTAAAACTCGCATCTAGCTTCATTTGAGCGTTTATGCTATAAAGTTTGATTTTTGAATTGTGGGGTGTTTTGTTTTCTGATGTATTGTGCTAGCTTGTGTTTGTCTTCTTCTGTTGTAAGAGCTTCAGTGCTATATATTATATTATATGGTTTGGATTTGCTTCAAAATTTGATCACTCATCACTTTGGAGCGTTTTGCTTCTGTTCCTCAGCTTATTATGAGACAGGACTGAAGCAGCTTCTGAAACTCTGAAGAAACTGTTTCCAAGTAGCTCATAGCCTGATCAATGATTTTGGAAGCATTGGAAGAGTTTAATGCTGTTGCATAGTGTTCAAAAAACAAAGTGTTTTCTGTTTTTGTGTGTGTGAAGTTTGAAGTTTAAGTTACAGAAGAAGCTTGCTTTCTTTGTTACTCATTCTTAAAGGTTGGTCCTTCAAGTTCAAGTGTGTTCTATTTTACATTGTTGCATCTTTGCTTTGATCTTCTACTTAAGGATGAAAAAAGAAGAAGAAAAAGAAATAACTAAGTTCTGTGCTTTTTCTTCCTCCTTTTCCTTTTCCTCTTAATAATTATATTTTGATGAGGTTAAGGTTTTTATCTTTTGCTCAAGCTACATGTTATGGAATCTTTCTAATTACTTTGTCTTTTGGGCTTACAGAAACAGTGAGGAACAAGATTGATAGCTCTAAACAGGAAAAAGAAAAGTCCTTTGAATAGTTTGAGAGCAAGTCAACAAGTTGAGTTAAGGTATTGTATATATTTATTTGTTTTTAATTTAAATTTACATTAATTGAAATTCATTCTTTTGTTTTTTTTTTTTTAAATCTCATCAACATTTTTTATTCCCTTACTTGTTAACATTAATAATAGTCAGTGATCATTGATTGGACATGCTTGTGTTGTATACAACTTGTAGATAGAGACTTGTGTCTTCCCTTTAAAGTGAAGCTTCTCCCTTTCTCATATTTCATTAACCCCTTTTATTATGAGGACAAAGTTGGAAAATCACATCTAAGGATTCTACTTCCCTTTTTGAAATTGGACTCCTTGACTGTTGATATGAGTTGGAAATTAACCTCACAACACTCACTCATGCACTTAATTTTGGGATAAATTCTTATAATGCTTTTGAAAAATATTTAAAAGATATTTAATTAATACTAATGTTAATTTGTATTGTTAAAATGTTAATCAAGATCATTTTCATGCAAGAATTCAATTTCTCCAACTTTGTGTTGCTCTTTGTACCTACCAACCCCTTGATGCTGAGTAAAGTTAAGAGATATTATTTTTCCCCTCTAGTGACCAATATGCCCCTAGCGAGGACACCTTATTACATTTGTGCCACTTTCCAAGTTGGTCTCTTAGGCCTAACATATTAGTAGATTTGCACACTCAAATTAATATTTAATAATCCCCACCGACTCCCTCTTAATTGGACAGCATTCTTAGCAGATAAATGTCCAATTACTTCATTTTCATTAGCAACCATATATCTAACCATAGCATTTATTGCACTTATTAGAAAAATCCAATATCCAATAGACTACTAATACAATACAATACACTAACTTGTTTATATAATTTCCAAAGGGGCATTAAATGATCACTTTGCTAAAGTAACAAGAATAGTGGGGTATCTTTAGGTACTTCATCTTTGATAGGGAGGGTCATGCTTTTAGTAAACAAGTTTTTTGTCTGTGATCATCAAGATTCTTCATACTATTCAATATTCATGTTGGTCTAATCTCTCTTTCTTTTTGTTTTTCTTAATTATTTGTTTATTTTGTTAGAGAATTTTCTATTGGAGTCTTGATTTATAATTTTAAGGATTTTATGATTGCAACTGCTCCACCTCCTTTTGATTTTTTTTTTCTTTTCTGTGATATTATCATTGCATTCTCTTTTTCTCCTATGCAAAAAATTGTATCTTGGTCATTTCTTTGAGCTTAGTTTTTCTCCTTTTCTTTTCTTTTCCAGTTCTTGGTGATCAATCATCAAATTCTACATCATGGTGGAAGATTATGGTGCTGCTGCTGCATCATTTGATGCTAGTTCAACAGAAGAATGGTTGCTTCATGCACAAAAGCTTGTTCCTGCAGCAATGTCTAAAGCAAAAGAGGTTAAAGTTTTCCCAGTCAAGTGGAAGATGATTATCTCGAAATTGGAGCAGATTCCGTCGCGTTTATCGGACTTGTCGAGCCACCCTTGCTTCTCCAAGAATGCTCTCTGCAAGGAGCAATTGCAGTCAGTTTCCAAGTCACTCGAAGAAGCTATCGAATTGGCCGAGCTTTGTTTGAAGGAGAAGTATGAAGGTAAGCTTCGGATGCAGAGTGATCTCGACGCTTTAGCTGGGAAACTCGATTTAAATTTGAAAGATTGCAGCTTGCTCATCAAAACCGGTGTGCTAGGAGAGGCTACTCTGCCTTTGATGGTGTCTGGTTCTGTTCAAGACTCTGATGTAGATTTTGCATCCATTAAGGAATTACTTGCAAGGCTTCAGATAGGTAACTTGGAAGCCAAGCAAAGAGCATTGGAGAAGCTCTATGATGTGATGAAAGAAGATGAGAAGAATGTTTTGGCTGTTCTTGGGAGAAGCAATGTTGCTGCATTGGTTCAATTGCTTACAGCAACATCTCCAAGGATTAGGGAAAAGGCTGCTACTGTGATATGTATTCTTGTGGAATCTGGTAGTTGCGAAAATTGGCTAGTTTCTGAAGGAGTTCTGCCACCCCTAATTCGGCTCGTTGAATCCGGTAGTGCTGCAGGGAAAGAGAAGGCCACGGTTTCTCTTCAGAGGCTGTCAATGTCGGCCGAAACCACCCGTGCAATTGTTGGACACGGTGCTGTTCGGCCGTTAATTGAGGTTTGCCAAACAGGGGACTCTGTTTCTCAGGCTGCAGCCGCTTGTGCTTTGAAGAATGCGTCGTCCGTGCCGGATGTGAGGCAGGTTTTGGCTGAAGAAGGCATTGTGAAAGTGATGATTGAGCTCCTTAGCTCTGGAATTTTGTTGGGAACGAAAGAGTATGCGGCCGAGTGCTTGCAGAATCTAACAGCGAGCAACGAGAATCTAAGAAGATCTGTCATAGCAGAAGGTGGTTTCAGCAATCTCCTGGCCTATCTTGATGGCCCTCTTCCTCAAGAATCCGCGGTCGCAGCCCTGAGGAATTTGGTTGGTTCTGTTTCTGAGGATGTTCTGGATTCCCTCGGCTTGCTTCCTCGATTGGTTCACGTGCTTAAGTCGGGTTCCTTGGGAGCCAAGCAAGCTGCAGCCTCTGTCATTTGCCGGATTTGTGGCCCGGTTGAGATGAAAAAAATGATCGGCGAAGCCGGCTGCATACCTCTTCTGATAAATTTGCTTGAGGCTAAAGCAAATAGTGCTAGAGAAGCTGCATCACAAGCAATTTCGAGCTTGATGGTTCTGTCTGCGAATCGAAGAGAGGTTAAGAAGGATGATAAGATTGTGGTGCCAAGTTTGGTTCAGTTGCTTGATCCAAATCCACAGAACACTGCAAAGAAATATGCAGTTTCATGCCTTGCATCATTGTCTTCTTGCAAGAAATGTAAGAAGCTTATGATTTCTTATGGAGCAATAGGGTATCTCAAGAAGCTTAGTGAGATGGAGATTCCTGGATCTAAGAAGCTTCTAGAGAGATTGGAAAGAGGAAAACTCAGAAGCTTGTTTAGCAGAAAATAAGACTAAACATTATTATTATTATTATTGCAACTTTTATTTCTCTGTTTTTGTTAATTTTTGTTTCATTGTCTGTATGAAACAAGTGGTAGCTTAGGGAAGTGTAATGTAAGCAGTGTTTTATATTTTATTGTATTTAATGTTTCTGTCTTTTTGTACACTCTTTTCCTCTCTTTAATTTGTCTCATGTTTTCATTTCATTACTTGGCTCTTCATATGAATGTTTCATTTAATCTTAGATAAAACTTGGATTCTGCACATAGAGAAGAAGAAAAATTAACTTTGAACAAGTGTTAAGTAGAATCTTTGACCTATTTTGCTATTATTTTGAACTTCTAGTTATAGTTAAAGTGTGAAAAGTTTATAAGAATGAGTATTTATTTGATGAAATCATCAATTAATTATATATCTAAGGAATTGTCACCATCCAGCACCTATGTATTTTTATGTAATAATTCTTACTTTTAAAAAATACCTAATCCCATATTCTTTAAAAGTTTATAATTATTTTATTTTATTTTTACAAATTTCTGAGTGTGATGAACACTGGTGTTTCCATCATTTTTGTTATCAGATTCTAAATAACAACTTTATACACTTCATGTAAATTATTAAATTTTAAGTCAGATTAACAAATTGCAAAAACACTAATGTTAACAGCACTATAACTTTAATATGTCTAGTAAACAAATAATGCTACCAAGATCATTGCTTGCCACCCTTTTGATTAATAAAAAAAGAAAAGTACTTTATTCTGAGATTATTTGTGATGATATATCCTTTGACACCTACTTCTAATTAGCTTTTTCTCCTTTTTCTAATTATTTTTTATTTTTTATTTTAGGAGTGCAACTATAGATTAAGTCTTAACATTTAATATGTTTATTTATTTATTTATTTATTTTGAAATATAAACTGTGTAGAGCCAAATTTCACATCTTAGATTTCGGTTAAGAAATGTTACTCAATATCATACATCATTTAAGAATAGATATTAATAATTGGTTGAAGTTTTCACACTTCTTCCACCACAATTTTTTTATGAATTTAATTTTGATAAAATGTAAAGCGTTTTATACAGTCGTGTAAT
Source organism: Arachis hypogaea (assembly GCF_003086295.3). Taxonomy (NCBI): domain Eukaryota; kingdom Viridiplantae; phylum Streptophyta; class Magnoliopsida; order Fabales; family Fabaceae; genus Arachis; species Arachis hypogaea. Next base: position 114,065,865 of record NC_092047.1, on the reverse strand, counting down.
CATATATATTCTTTTGGATGATTATTCATACTATCAATATAAAAGATAGTTATTTTTAATGATGTGACATTACGTAATTAAATGCACATGTAAAATTATTTTACACTGGTAGTACATTAAAAATTAAATTCTTTCTTTATATGCTAAACAACTTTTTAACTTATCAAATGTTCTGAAATTGCTTCTAAAAGTTTGCCATTTTCCTAGTTATCTTTATGACTTTTTGTCTTAGTTTTATTTTTTTCTTTTTCTCCTTAAAATCATTGTAGTAGTGCTTTGCACCACTTGGACTTGCATTAGTGTGACAAAACAATCATAATGGCATGTGAGTTGTAAGATATATGTTTTACTAATTAATTATAAATTATAATGCATGCATGGTGTGTTCAATTCCAACCCCACAATGACTTCATCACTTTGGGAACATGTTTTCTACTTCACTATGTATATAGCCATTTGCACCTCACTATCACAAATGTGAAACCAGCATTGCTTGCATTATACACGTAATAAGTGGTGTATCTTTAGTAATATTTCACAAATTAAACATTATGTTTCAGTGAATAAGTGCACTTAGGTTTCATTTATTTCAAAGGACAGAATACTGACACATAAATATAGAAATATAAAATTATATTTGATAGTAAAACATAAATAAAAATATTATATCTTAAAATATTAAATTAATATATTTTGTATTTTTTATTTAAAAAAATATAAATGTTAGACGAAAAACATATTTATCTTTTTATTTGTTTATAGTATTATTATTATTATTATTATCAAATTTTAATAATTATATTTTTTATTTTATATTTTGTGTGAAAAAAATAAAAACGTAAATTTAACTTTCAATTATTTATTTTATCTTCTATTCAGTTTATTTTTAAATAAAATATAAAATACTAATTTTATATTTTTGTTTTTATGTCATATTTTCGGTGTCTTATTTTATTTTTAAAATCAAACACAACGTTATTGTTTATTGTTTAGTGATAGTTTTTTCATTTGACCTAAGACCTAACATAGTTGATAGCTATTTGAGTTTATAGATTAGTCATTTGATCCATAACTGATTTTGGGTTTAAAAAAAAGTAGTATTATTTAAAAAATGATTTAATCAGCAAACTAATAGAAAGAAAATGAGAATATATATATTATTCTAAGAATGAAACAATATTCCTTACTAAAACTTTGAACCTAATAATGTGAATGAATTTGAAGTACCTATGTATCAGGGGTTTCATCTTCATCCTACTTCTTCTTTCATCACCAAATCAAATTAGTTAACTAAAATAAGAATAAAAATGACATGATTAAAGTCTTCACCTGGTTATGCTTTTGAAGATGTACTGCGTTATCTCAAAATGATAATGATGCAAAAGTAATACTTGTGAGTTGTGACATGAAATTGAAAGTTATACTTATGTATTGAGTTTATGACATTAAAGTTAGTATGTAAAATATTTTCAATGTGATAAATTTAAGGCTAATAGCTATATTTTTTTTACTATTTCAATTTTCAAGTGAGTTGATAAAATAGACACTTTTATGAATATATTTAATTTTAATACGTGGTTAGTATAAAATATTTTGTACAATTGTACAATTACATTTATTTTTTTAAATGGCTATTTACATCTTCATATAATTAATAAAAATAATATTTTTTTATGTGATGTTATATAATTAAATATACGTATAAAATTATTTTAATAAATTCAAATAAAATAATATTATTTACTTTTAAATGGAGAAAATAAATACTAAAAATATATAATAATTTTCACAAGTTTTACAAAGGCAACTAATTATGTTTATTGCATAAATAAAATTAATTAATTTTTAAATTTATTATTTAAAAGTTATTTAAATATAGAAATTTAATTGAATAATTGTATCCCGTTGGATCTCCTTTGGTTTCCGAACAATTAGTTGAAATTGAACGAGCCACAAATAATTAAAATTTGTTCACTTCTGGGGTTCATAGTTCAAAGGATCACATCGCAATCACCGAACCGTAGATCCTCCATAACCTGAGACAAAGCCATTTTCATTTCTTTTTTTTTTTTTCTATTATTATTATTATTTTTACATGAACAACAAGAACCAAACAAGGCCTTAACTACTCTTTGTATATATCACACACGCAGCACTTCTTTCGCTACCTTCTCTTTCTCCGTCTCTCTTTCTCTCTTTGATCCTTTGGACTTGTTGTTTGAAGGTACATTAAAATTTCCAATCTTCCTTTGTTATGGTTTGCGATTTTGCAGATTTTCATGTTGTTATATGGTTCTTGTGAGCCTGCTTGTTTCATATACAATAATATAATATCAAATGGATTCTTCAATTTCTATGATTCATTGGTTTAGCTTAATGTTTGTTGTGCATGAAGGAATGAATGAATGAATGAATAAAATATATTGTTTTGGAATCATGAAATTTTGTGATCCTCATTGGCATATTAAATGTTTGAAGATATTCCACACTGAAAGATGGTTAATTGGATAATGTGAATACTGAATGGATATAGCTCGCTTGATTTTTGTTTTTCCTTGTTGGGTAGAGAAACTTGAATTATGATTTGATTCTCGTGAATTTTGCTCATTAGATTCAAAGTTTTGGTGTAGAGAGAAGGGTTTAAATTAGCAAAAGTTAGTTATCAGAGTTAGGTTTGGATGCATGAGGAGGGTTATTTACACGTTGGAATATGTTGGTGAGGCCTCTTTGGAGTAAGATTAGCAAAGACAAAATGCCACTTATTGTTATTGATCTCATTCAGTCTTGGAACCAAAATTCTCTGGGGAAAGAAAAAGGGATTATCAAACAAAAACTATTGATGTGATGAGTTTTTGATCAAGTACTCATTCGATAACAGAACCAGGATTGGAGCTTCTAAAATTTAAATTTTCTGAGTGAGGTCTTCCTCTTACTGCTATGGAATACGAAGGTTGTGTGCATGAATCAGGTTGGATCAGGTTTAGATTGTAAAGCCAAAAGCATATTAGGGAGCTTGGGCAAAATGGCATGTCATGGCCTATTATCTCAGTTTGGTGTTAAAACAAGGATTTAGATTAGGATGTTTATGTTTGCTAGCAGAATATCAGTGGAGACTGCAACGAGAATATGGATAAGGGGGAAGATAGTCCATATTACAAAAATGATGCAAGATAGTTCACTTTAGGAGAATATGGATATTGCCAATTGGTTTTGATTGAAATTTTTCCTTTTGGTGTAAAATGATGCATGTAATGATCTTATCTAGTGAGACACAGGGCTTGCTGTATTTAGAATTTGAAATTCTTTCCTCTTAACTATATTAGGGTGTAATGGATTTTGGTGGAGGGGTTTGTGGAACTGTTAACTTCCTAATTCACTTGATCAAACGGCATAATTTGAGAATAAATATGTGCTTATTCATTTTCTTTTAAATCTCTGCTAAATAACATACATATATAGTTGTTGAGTCTAACAACTTACTAAAGAGCCACTTTAGCACATTGCCACAAAATGTAAAATTTCATAATTCATAGATATAAAAATGTGTCATCTTCAGTCACTGTTGAATAATTATGAATACCACCTTTTGCTCTCCAGCCATCGTTCTCCTTATTAGTTGAGATGAGTTAGTTTGCTGTGGTTTTGTTACACAGCTGCTACTACGATAGAAAATGAGTACCTTGGATGCAACTAGGGCAGAACTGGCTCTGTTAATTTTGTATTTGAACAAGGCTGAAGCGAGGGACAAGATATGCAGGGCTATACAATATGGCGCCAAGTTTGTGAGTGCTGGACAACCTGGTCCTGCCCAGAATGTAGACAAAACAACTAGCTTGGCACGGAAAGTTTTCCGTCTACTAAAGGTTGGGATATGTTCATGTGTAATTTCAGATATGATTTCAAGTTCATATATTTTTTCTTTCCTCCTTAATATGATTTCTCATTATTTATGTATATCTTTGGGCTCATATCTTAAGGACAGAATTTAAAAATAATGACTGAAAATAAGTCTTAGAAACATTTTTCTGTTTAGAAATAGACCTGCTCTGAAGGAAATTCTGGCTCAGAAAAGATGTTGCAAAATAATTAATTTAAAGATTTTCTTTGTAGACATTGCCTGTTATACTTATACCCCTCTATTTTCCCTGAGATACTTATTACCTCTCATGATTTTGCAACCTGCAATATGCAGTTTGTCAATGGCCTGCATTCTCTGATCAGTCCCACCCCAAAGGATGCTCCTATCCACCTAACTCTGTTAGGAAAGGTATGAGTTTCCAAGTCATCAACCTTTCTTGATCAATCTTTCTATTATGTATTCTTTCTAATATCTTCCTCGATGTTTTATTTTATTTTATTTTTCAGTCCAAGGATGCGTTAGTTGCGATGTTCTTGTTTCTTGATCAATTCGTTTGGCTTGGCAGAACAGGCATTTACGAGGTAGGGAGTATGCCTTTTCTTAAGCATCGTTTTTCTGGTTGGTTTTCTTGTTCTGTGAGAATTCCATCTATAAGTGTATAATAATTTATTGTCGAAATACAGAATAAAGAACGCACGGAACTAATTGCCCGGCTATCCATGTACTGTTGGCTTGGTTCCACGGTATGCACCAGCTTGGTCGAGGTTCGTTTTTGCCTTTCCCTTCTCATTGGTGCTAGCACACACGTATATGCATTAATGATGGTCCTTAGCTCTACTTTTATCTATTATCTGACATGTTAACTCACCAGCTTGGGGAGCTTGGAAGACTTTCCGAATCAATGAAGAAGTTAGAGGCAGAACTCAAGAACAAGAATAAATATGAAGTAGGTCGCTCGGGTTTGTGCATATAATCTTCTAAGTTTCAGTTTCTTGGCATGCGTTGTTGCGAACTGTTACTGTATTTCTCTAGTATCATTGTATACTTATGTGAAGCCATTTTCTGGGGTTGCAGAATGAGCAATACCGTGCTAAACTTAAAAAGTCAAATGAGAGGACTGTAGCACTTGTCAAAGCAGGCTTGGATACTCTGGTAGCAATTGGATTGCTCCAATTGGCACCAAACAAAATCACTCCGAGAGTCACCGGAGCCTTTGGATTTATTACATCTATAATAACTTGCTATCAGGTTCCTGCTAGTAACATTATAGTTCACTTGCCTGATTTGCTTGAGTGTCTTGAATTTCCTTTGAAGTTGTCTTTGTGTGTTCAGTATATATGTATATATGCACATGTTTTCTACATAGGCATGCACAACTAACAACCAATGACAAAAAATTAGATACAAAGGCTACCCTCTTGATCATTTTTCTCAAGAGATGCAAGGAACTGCCTTAACAATTTTTAGGGAATCAATTCAGAATGTGCATGAAACTTTGGTGGAGTTTATATAAGGGTTTTACTAATGAACAATGATTACCTTAGAAGGGCTTGTTAAGGTTTCAAAAATGGGAAGTTTTGTATTGACGGCATTGAAACTATGAAAACTTGCCTTAGAACACTTGATAACAAAATCCTTTATATTATATCATACATATTGAAAAGAATGCATGTCATATATATATTGGGGTCGCAATTACGTTTGAGGATCATTGATTGACAAGGGTATGTTGTTGGTACAATGCAGTTGCTTCCTGCCCCAGTGAAGCCCAAATCAACATGAAGATGGAAGAACACACACTCACACTCAGCTGTTTCATTGTTGTTAATAATAGCTGTATGAATTTTGTTAGAAAATGTTGGTGAGAAAAATTGAAAAAAATTGCAAACTACTAACCTTTTTGTTAGATGTCATCATAATTGGTGCCAATGTTGTCACAATAAAGTGTTTTTCATTGTAGAAGACAATAATATCTGTTATCCTAATGCCTACAAATTAATTGGCATGAGGACTTAGATTGATTTTTGGATGGGGTTTCCAACAAATTGAAGGGAAAAATATTTACCTGATATCTCATAAATGGTTTGATGATAATACATATTTTCTTGGAAATATGTTCAATAAAAAAAATGAGAGTTCACTTGGTATTCCTATTTTTAAAAGGAAATTTGTATATGTATGTAAGCTCTAGAGACATTTTGTTATGGATAAAGGGTAAATCATTTGGGTATTTCACAATTTAGTGAGATGCCATTGTGTGATAATATTAGAAGAATGAAGTACCTCTTAAGAATGATGAAAGGATGTCAAATAACTATCTTAGCCAATTAGTACTTTTCTTACTTTTTTTAGCATTAGTTTTTATTTATTTATTTATTTATAGAGTTAGCTTCATTTTTGCACTCACATTTGTTAACATATCATCATCAAGCTATCTTAAATCATGAGAAAAAAAATTAATCTTATTTTAAAAAAAATCTCAATCTTATTAATATAGTAAACAAAAGAAAAAAACAAATAGATTCACTGCAGATTAAAGATGAAATATATGGCATTGAGTTTTAAATTGTTTATCCATTTGAGGTTCAATTGACATATGGCATCATTGCAAATGCATGTTTAAAAGATTATTCCATTCTTCCACCCCCTCCCTATGTTAATAATAGTTTGAAGATAATGATCATATTTCATTTCCTTGAGTATTAATATTGCAAGAGCTGCTTTGATATTAGGGTTAAAATTTAGATAGAGTATCAACCTTAAACAATGATATCCTTAACCGTCCATAAAACATTCAAAATCAATAAACCCTATGTTTTAATTTCTTTGGTATCACATTTAAAATGAATAATGAGCCTTTACTTTCATGACAGCCTTGCATATACTACTTGCTAAGTCCTGTGTTGGTGCCATTAATTTTCATTTGCATTGCATTGCGTGTTGAGACCATGATCACTAACTAGTAGGGTCAATTAACTTGGGTCGATCTAGTGGTTAGTTCATTAGTTCGCTTAAATAAGTATCAAGGATTAAATCCTCTCTTGTACATGTATCTTGTCTTGTACATATAGCAACGACAAACCTTTAAATGAAATCAGATCCGCAATGAATTAATCATTAGCATGTCGAGTTGTCCTGAAAAAAAAAAAAAAAAAACAATTAGTAGGGTCAAAAAGTGGCGGCATCACCATGTCAAAAACTTAATAGGGTGAATGTTCACTTTTTTTTTTTCACCAGTTTAAATTATTGATTCACAAAAAATAGAAAAGTCGTTAGTTGGTTTTAATAACAAAGGAAATTTTGATCACCTTAGTAACTCGTTGGTTGCTATATTATTTAATTATCTTTAAACAATATCTTAAATTTGAGTCTTGTAAATAATAAAAGAAATAAGATAATAATCGGACAAGTTTTGTTTGAATACTAGATCAACTAAACTATAAAATTTTGGATACTCTCTCGATTCAAATATCAATCCAAATTTTTTTTTTTTTTAAAGAATATTGATGTTTTAATTTATCATTATCTCAAAATTTTCAATTTTTCCGTAAAAGGATATTTTTTGTATTGTTAATAATATCCTTAATTTAATTGTGATAATTAAATAATTCTTAACTACGTATATGCATATATATTTAAAGCAAAGATCATTTTATCTAGTCATAAAATAATTTTAACATTCGAAATTTCATTTGTTGTTGTGTTTTTTAATAATATTTTAAAAAGAAAGAATTACTCAATCTTGTCGATTTAGAAAAAAGAAAAAAAAGACTATATATATATATATATATATATATATATATATATATATATATATATATATAATTAAATTTGTGCTTAGGTAAATGATGAACGGGCATTGAAAAAGCATGATGAGGGATCTAGGTACCTGTAGCATTTTTCACTTTAATTGAAAGAAAAATTAATTTATTGGTTTATAAAATTAGTCTTGTTTCCTTTCCGTTCTTTTAGTCAATTTAGAAGAAGCGGAAAAGGAGTATTATGGAAGCATATTTGATGGTGATTGGTAATAGCATTATTTCACCATTTGGGAGAAAGTTTGCAAAAGGGTATATATTCTTGTCCCCTTGTTTCTTTCCCATCTCATTTATTTTCCCCTTTCATCTTCACTCAATACTTTTAATTTTACTACTATATGTTCTTGAGTTAAATGTTAATTAATATACACAAGTTATGATATTTAAATATTAAAAAAAACTATTTATAAATACTAAACTTAGTTCAATTGTGAAAATATAAATTAAATTTCGATATTAGAGTGAGAACCACAACTCTAAAATATCTAAGAGTTAATATATAGAATGAGAAGTTTCATAACGAGAATTTAAGTGCTTAAAAATAAGGGTCGTACAATTTATGTTTTAGGTTGATTTTCATCCATAAATAAAATTTTTGACGTTTTGGCAAAAATATTAAGGAATTATTCTCTATATTTTAAATTAACTCTTTTTTTTTAAGCAAATTAAGTATCATGTTTTGATTTTAAGAAATCAGTAATTAATTTTACTTATTATTCCTTCTACTATTAAAAAAATAGAATGTTAAAAGAATAGTAAAAAATTAATGAAGAGAGAAAATATCAAAATAACATGAGAAATGCTTTTGTCTTTTTCCTTTTATCCTTTATACTTTTAACAACATTTAATTATTGTCTTAATAATTGTACACAACCAAAAAAAGACAGCCAAGTTAAAATTGATGGAATACTAAACTCAGAGAATTTTAAAAAATAATTATTATGTTGTTTCGACAAAAATTATTCTTAGTAAATTATGAAATGATTATTACAATTTGGTATGAATCTTAGAGTAAGAGTGAAATTGAAAAACTGAAATCTAATAATTAATACTTTATTAGAACTTTAAAATAATAGATATATATTATTGAATAAAAAATTCAACTTTGGAAAACAATTATTCAAGCAGCAAGGGACTACGTCTTAAAAATTAAAATTAGTACTAGTATATTAATAATAAAATTTACTTTGTTAAGAGGGACCACAGAATCAATAATAACTAATCTATGCTTACAATGGTTTGGACGCGGAAAAACTAATTTGTGAAACTATCCGAGTTGGAAACAGTGTCAAGATCTTTGCGGTGATTATCACGACGATAATAGTTGCCAGAAAAAAGAATGAGGTGTAAAATGTATGTGACTCACAATGAAATATCTATACAATATATATAATGGGCTGTTTATTTAGTTTAATATGTATTAATAATGTAAATTAAACATTTGGAAATGTTCGGTAACAAAAAAAAATTATGCAAAAACAGCCATAATTTGTCTTATTTAGCATTCATTAATTGTTGCGATAATTAATAAATACTAAATAAACTAAGTTCTGGCTGTTTTTTTTTTTTTTGTCTCCCTATCATTACCCTTAAACATTATTATCCCTAATTTTTAGTGGTATGTTCAGTTTTATAATATCTACCCCCAATTTATCACAAATTCTTTCACATTAATCATTCATCACTCACCGTTATCCTAGTTTCCAAAAAACTGGATTAATCACTCACCGTTATCCTAGTTTCCAAAAAACTCCATTGTTTATCCTGTAGAAAAACCTCCTTTCTCCACCACCCTGCCGTGTGCGCAGCAACCTGCATCCCACCGCGTCATCCCAGCGCCAGCCTGCTGTCTAGGTCTTATTGAATTACTCGAAGAATAAACAACCACGAAAACTGAGAAAGTGGACATCCAAAATCATACAAAAATGAACATCCAATGTGAACGTGTATAAATAACAACGTAATTACTTTATAAAACAACTCACACAATATGAACAGGCAGGAATAACCATCCACGTTCATAGAGAAAGTGAACATCCGGCGACGGGAAGAAGGCACAAACCGGCTGCGACGGAGGCGCTGGATGTCTGGATTGCTGTGGTGTCGTGAGCTCGACTCACACAATATGCGCGTCCTCCTCCCTACGTACGGTGGCCTGTGCGGACAACGGCGTCAGTCGAAAGAGTGTCGGTGCGATGTCCGACGGCGGCTGGTAATCATGGCGGCACTGTACCGGCTTTTGCTTTGAGGAGAGAGTGAGAGAAGAAGTTCACACCATATTAAGAGAAGGAAGTAATTCTAATTTGATTCCATAAATGACGGGATTTATGATTTGATTCAAATTTTAAATTAGAAACTACTCAAAATTAATTAATTTCCATAATTGACAGGAATCATGATTTGATTCAAATTTTAAATTGAAAACTACTCAAAATTAATTAATTGCCTCTAATTTAATTCTAATTTCAATTTAATCCCATTGTACACATTATATAAAACATACATTGACTCCTCATACTTTTTTAATGTATAATATATAAATGTGTAATCGTATATAGTGATTTAGGTGTTAATCTTAATATTTTTAAATTTTAAAATTTGATAATAATTATTTAATTAATTAAACATTTGATTTTTAATTTTAAATTTATTTTTCTTTTGAATCGTTGTTTACTATATACATTATTTTCCTATATTTTTTATTTGTTATATCAAAATAAGAACAAAAGTTAAATAGTCACTATTATTAGGTACTATATTTATATAGGAATTATTATTGTCCTTGTCACCACTTATATTTTAATGTTCTAGTTAAAATGAGATTGTTGAATATTTTCGATTAATTATACCTTTTATAAAAGTAAATCCAAAACTAGTTAAGAATTTCCCTTCCTAACTTCATATGACTGTATAAATGATGTGACTTGGCGATAGATCATATAACAGCTTAATAAGCATGTTAGTTTGTGGTTAGTTGTTAATGCATCCCTATTGGTTAATTGGTAATCATTGTAATTACCAAAACATTCTACTTTCATTATCTTAATTAATAATGTGATGTTCTTAAAATATTTAATTTTTCAGCCAAAACTAATTACTAAGTAATCATTTAATAAATTTCTTGAAAAAAATTAACCATGATTAATAAATTTAAAATTTAATCTTTGTTATCCTTATTATTTTAAATAAAAGTTCAATTTTGGCACAAATTAGATTCATTATATATATTGACTTCAATTCAATAGTTATTATTAAAATATAAAACCAATTAAAATTAGGTTTAGTAATTATTTAATAAAAAAGTTTAATTTTTAGTTACTCAATATTAACCAACTTTAATATTTAAATTTATAATTTAGAGTTAAAAATTATGATTTAAGATCTTGATTTTAATACAAATAAAATAATTAAAAAAAAATAACTGATATTAACTGAAAAAAATAATTATTTAACATTATTCTTATTACTTAATGCTTAACTAAGAGTGACAGGTTAGATAGTTTAAAACGTTAGTTGGAGCTCAGTGGTCAATAAAATAGACCAATCTAATTAAATACATATGCACTATTGCAACATCAATAATGTTAGGGAAGACAAATAATTATGGACAACAATGGCATCCACTAACAATAACCAATTGAACTCCAATTCATATAAATGACCAGACACCAATGCCTCAGGAAATATATATTATTCTAATATATATATAGGGTATGTTTAGTTTTGGTATTTACTTAAAATGAAGTGCCATTAATGTACTAATTAACTTTTCATTATTAAGCTAATTACAAATTCAACTTAATATTTTTAGCAATAGCCACAAGTCCAATAGTATAACATAATAATATATGTGAATATATGAAGATGCATTATTTTATTTTCTATATAAATAGTCCTCTTAATTAGTCTGCTTTCAATAATTAATGAATGGTTCTATATGATTATCCAGAATTTCATTATGATGCACAAGTTGTATGTATGCCAACGATAAAGTCAATAATTGGTCACAAATTCACAATCTAGATATAGTGGACAAACAATTTAATTTTAGAACTTTCTATTTGTGTGAAATTTCTTCAACCAACTTGTTTAAGAGAAGATGAATTCCATATGTTTAACCACATTCTCCATATTAACTTTTTTCGGTAACTAATATATATGTATTAATACTCGAACATTTTAATTAGAAAGGTTATTAGGGTCAATATTTTTACTAATATCAGCCAATATTTTTTGTTTTAGAGTGAACAGTCTTCGAAATCAAATAGATATAGCTCATTTTTATAACAATTTTCTTTTAAGATTTTGAGTGGGATGAGTTATATTTGATCATCGTAGAACAAAGAGGATAGGTACTTATATAAACTATTTTAACGTTCAAATCAGTATGTGATGAAAATATAATGTTAAAAGTAAAAATAAAGAATAGATATTTTTTCATACATTTGTTCTTTAAATTTTTGTTATTTTATAAGGGAGACATGTCTCATTATCATTTGGTGGTTACAATTATGCTAATAATATGAATAAATGTGTTTAACTAAATGATTTGGTAACATAACATTTATAATGACCAAGTTATAACGTATATTTGCTAAGCTATATGCTGGTCCGAGTTATAATGTCACAATAGATATATCACTTTTAGTTTTAGCTAATAGTCAATATCTTATTTTATAATATTAGAAGTTAGGATTTAATGTTTATGCTTTAAAATTTAGTATTTAGAGTATAAAATATTAACTAAATATTAATAAAAAAATAAATTGTATTAATTATATAGTATTGTTCAATCTTAATTAATATAATTAAGATACATTTTTTGGTTATCCTAGCTAGCTAATAGTGCATTTAGTAATAAGATACATTTTTTGGTGCATAAAAATTTATGTGAGCCTCATGTCCATCAACTCATTAAAATAGGGAATGGCTCTTGAACTCAACGGATCCTCTAAATTTTGAATTTTACTTTACATAGTAAAGTATGATCTTTTATTATTTATTTTATAGGTGAGACCAAGAAAAAATATGAAAAAAAAATTATTTAAAGATAAGAGATCAAACTTTATTCTCTAAAATAAAAATTTAAAATTTAGAACATCTAAATTCTTCAACAAATATTTGCATTTGAATTTAGATATTACCTGCTAATAAGTAAATTCATTAACGATTGTCTAATTTATATTGGAGAATAATAAATTAATAACACAATTCATAATAATAAAAATAAAAATAAAAATACTCCATATACACTAAAAATCAACTCCTAAATTAATTATTATATATTTATATATATTTATATATGTTATATTTTTCGAATTAAATAATTAACACCAAAATAATCAAACACGTAATTGAAGAACAATCAAACCTATTTACATTAGTATTTATAAAATACATTTTTATATATAGTGACTAATTTGTGATTATATATATGATTGTAATAAAAAGAGGCAAACAAATGATTTATTTTTAAAATTAAAATTACTAGTAAAATAACTAAAAGAAAAACTAATTATCATGAATACGTATAATTTATCATCCCATGCAGATTCTTTAATAACAGAAATACAATTTCCAAATTAAAATAGTATATATTCAAGTATGCAACGAAGCAATGGAATCTCTGACCACAAATATACAATAGCCGTAGAATTTGAAGCGTGTGTTGTAAAGTTGATGATTAATGGAACAAAATCAATAAGCCAAGAAAGTAGAGAGAGATCCTTCTTAGCTTGGAAGAAAGGATTATTATTCAAATATTTTTATTTATTTATTCATTAATTAATTAATTTCTTTGATTCCTTTGGACTTGGTCGGTTGGATTTAAAAATACATATATATTATCTCATGTTTAATTTAGTGAAGAGCACACCATGCATGCCTTCTCTAAAAATATCAGTTTTTTTGCAATAAAAATAAAAGCAATAAAGGAAAATTAAATACTGAATTTTAACATTATCTTATTTAACTTATCATCTATAAATTTCATACATGCAATATCTATAATAACACTTAACTTATTACATCTAATATTATTCGATTATTCCAGCGATTAAAGATACAAAATAAGATAAATAATAATAAAAAAAATATAAAATAAGATAATTTTATGCTGCTTTGAATTAATTTTCTATTAATTTGTTGAATATATGTTACTTCTGAACTCCAACTGTATGCAACCATAGTTTCTTTTAACACGTTTGGATCCAACATGAACTCGTGTGTTTATTTTGCTTGGCCTTTATTCACTCTTGCCCTTCCACTTTTCTATATTCCCTCTGCAATTTGAGTTTTCCTTAAGCTTCTAACAACAATGAAACAAATAATGTTACTAATGAATCATAAGTGAAACAAGTTTAAGAGATTATATTGAAATGGTTTCAAAAATGTCCATTGAAAACATGACTTGATTTAGAAGGTTGGTTCTGTTCCAATATTGGGAAGTTGTAATATTAGAATTAATAAATCTAATTTTTTTTATTGTGTTAATAAATCTAATTTAATAGGTTGAAATTATCATAATTACATTTTTAAAGAAGGATAAAGTACTATTTTAATTCTCAACGTTTGGACTAAATATTAATTTAAACCCTAATGCTTTAAACGTTTAATTTTAATCCCAAAAAATTTTAAACGGATTAAATATTGTCCCACCTTTAAATTTGATATGAATAATTAATGGAGTGAATAATATGAATGTTAATATTTTTAGTTAAGTTATATCTTATTTAATTTTCACATATTAAAAAAATATAATCAAAACTTTCTTGTAATACTTTCTCTTTTTATTCTTCTTTTCGTATAAAACCTCAAACCATAGCAATCAATTATCAACGTTTCAAAATCTAAAGAAAACAATTTATATTTATGATAGTTATAGGGTCGATTTTACTTAAGTACTGAAATTGAACGGTGTTGCATCTTCAATATATTAATTGTTTGTATCAGCAGGATAACATTAAAGTCTTTTAAAATTTATTAGGATTAAAATATATTATTTAAAATATTAGAGACTAAATTATAATTTAACCCGATTGAGGACCAAAATAATAATACTTTACCCAATAAACAAATGTGAAACTTCTAATAATAACATCAACCAAATTTATAAATTGTCTTCTTTTCTCGTTTCTTTTTCACTAGCATTTCTTATTGAGATAACCAAGCCATGTTAAAGAAAGAGTACAAAGATTTTTTTTCAATTATTTTTTAAGATAGTTATCATAAAAATAAAATATTTCAATGAAATAATAACTATTAACATACAAACAAACAATTTTACAATAATTGGTAAGTAACAATAACTCAAACACAAAGGGTTATAGGGGGCCCCTAGTCCTCTACCTCAGTCCAAAATAAAGTTACAAAATCCATACTCATGATACTACTTGAAAAATCCAAGAGTAGTAAGATTTTTTTATGAGAATGGTGTGATATGTTTGTTGACTTTAATGTAAGTAAACATTCTTCCCTCACCTTAATTCTTTTTTAATAAAAAAATTACTTTCATATCATCTAATATTCTTTATGAATAATTTTTTCATTTTCCACACACTTTTTGAGCATAGCTCCAACTATAAATACACCATCACCCTTTACACTTCTCTTTCATGTCTATTCCATTCTTCTCTTCCTCTTTTGATTCTTTCAATAGCCTATCTTCAATTTGTGCCAAACAAATTCATTTCTTTCATATTAACACCCTCACATTTCACCCCAGAATTCCAAGTTTTAATTTTTATTTTTCTTTCTAATTACTTCAAGAACAAGAAAAAGGAAAGAAAAAAACTCCTCTGTTTTCTCCCCTGTTTTTATTTCATTCCTTCCCCTGTTCTTGACACTTTTTTTTCCCCTCTATTAACACAACTATGTCTCACTCAAGTGTCTCCAAAGGTCTGCAATCTTGTCTCAAACCGCGAAACGTCGAAAGAGTGTTGAGACTCAAATTGGCTACACAAGGGTTTAAAATTTCTCCGAAATCCGAATGGCCTAACAATAGTAGCAATGATGATAGCACCATTGCCTCATTCTCAAAACCAAATTCAGGTAACATCTCAAACAATAATAAACTTGACATGAAAATGTCCAAAGAAGATTCCTCTGAAGAAGGTGGGAAATGCACATGGAGTTTCATTGAATCCCTCTCCAACAATTCTCATTGTGGCAACAAAGATGAAGATAATGTTTATGTTCTCCCAAAATCTAAGTGTTCTTCTTCATCAATGCTAAGTGCTAAGAGCTTGGAAATGTGCACTGAAAACTTAGGATGTGAAAGTGGAAGTAAAAGCAAAGGTGATGAAATGTCATTGTTTTCATTGGAAAATAATAGTAACGGTTTCGTGGAAAATAGCAACGGTTTCATGGAAAATAGCAACACTTCGGTGAAAGTTGACACAAATTGTTTTGAGCCTAATAAAAGGTTGAATAATAACAATAAATGTGGCAACAATTTTCCTCCTCCATTGACATCAATAACTGATTTTGGAGGGTTGCACGTCCGCCCTCGGCGCGAAAATGGTAGGCTGATTTTGGAGGCAGTAACAACTCCTTCTCAGCCGTATTTTCGCGCCGAGCGCAGCGAGGGAAGGCTTAGGTTGAGTCTTTTTGAGAGTGTTGAATCAAATTGTGGTGATGATGATGGAGTTGAAGAAGAAGAAGAAGTTGTAGAAGAAGAAGAAGAAGTTGAAACACTTAACAATGAAGCATGTGTTGATGGAGAAGAGTTGGAAAAGTGTGTTGGATGTGTTGATGATGAAATTGGGATTCCAACAAAGTTTAGGACTCCAACAAGGTGCAAGGCAAGTGGCAGGAATAGAGACATTTTTAGTGATGCCTACTTTGAGTTCCCCCCTTTTTCTTTGTGTCTTTGAGCATCAATTATTATTATTATTATTATTATTATAGGCTTAGTTTATAATAATGAGATATTTATATAGATTTTAATCTATGTAATCGATCTCATTTAGTGGATTAACACTTAATTGAAGTCGACTGTTCTTTTTTTTTTTTTTGGGTTTGTTTCATTTTCTTTTTGTTTTGTTCCTTTTAAGATTTCAGCAGTTGTTATGATTGGTGGCTTGGTTCTTTGAAATTTTTGCATGTACTAAGGATAGGTATTAGTTATATTGGACGATGTGCTTACTTTTTGGTGCTTGTTTCTTTCTTCATATTATTATTCATTGGGAACATTTTGATAAAGGCGTCTAAAATATTTTTTTTAAAGATATTTTTTTATAATTAAAATTTAACACCGATTAAATCGTATTATTTTTGTCAAAATTAGATCAGATAAATTAATTTGATCGAAAAATAGTGAATCAAATTTTGAAACTGTCTAAATTAATTTTATTTTTTATAAAAAATGATTACAATAACCTTATTAAAAAATAATTAAAATACTCTTATTATATATATTAATTTTGAGAATCCTAAATTCTAGCATTTTTTTTCTCTATCGTCATAGAATTAGGATTTAGAGTTTTTAAAATTAATATATACATATAATATGAGTATTTTAGTTATTTTTTATAATAGAGATATTATAGTCATTTTTTATAAAAATATTAATTTATACCGGTTCAAAATTAAATCTATTAATTTTTTAGATAAATTGATTTGTCCAATCTAATTTTAATAAAAATAAGACAGTTTAATTACTTATATGTGTTAAATTTTAACTTTTAAAAAATATCTTTAAAAAAAGACGTTTTTGACATCTTTATCTAATTGGCTCTCTCGTTCATTACTACTCTTTTCAGGTTTCTAGCATCCACCTGAAGCATAATTTATTGAGGAAAAAAAAAAAGAAAGAGAGAGAGAGAGAAATGATTTGCAAACAGATACACTACAAGAAGGTTATAATAATGATAATGCTAAAGGGAGAAAAAGTTGATAATGGTACATTTATTAATAGGTGAATTTTAGTACAATTATATTACAGTAGTTACGGTAGTTATATATAATAAGTATTGTTAAAATTAAAGTTATATTTTTTTATATTTTAATAATATTTTTTAAAATACTATAATTATTGTAATTACCGTAGTATGGGAACAATGATTGGAATACAATTATTAGAATACTAGAATGATCCTTATTACTATTACCAACTAATTAGATTAATAGACCCTAAGCCTAATTGAAATACAATAATTGGAATTATGTATGGGAACATGTCTAATTTTTCTTTTGCCTCATCAAATTATGGTTACATATAAAGAGTGATGAATTAGTCCACTAGCTTATACTTAATTTTTTGGCATAAGCCATGCCTTTGCTTTTTTGGGCAAACAATTGTTATGGTAGGCACTTAGAATACCTCTAAACCAATTCCTAACTATAGTGCATTATAGCCATTATCTATAGTGGAAATTTTTACATTTTATGCGTTTTCAATTGGATTCTAAATCCTTGAAGTTTATTAATTTGTTTATAGTGGTATGGAATATAATTATGTTTAAGAAGTTGGATTAGGGTTTTGTGAAATGAAAAGAAAAATGGTATGTGTTAATAAGATAATTTTCTCTTTATTAGGGTTTATAGTGTCTTTTTTACATAAAAAATTTAGAAAATATCATTTTTCTGCAACATTTTATCACATCTACAATTAAGTTATCTCAAACAATGTGCTCAATGTTAATTAAACAGGCTAACAATAAAGAAAAATACAAATTATACCATTCAAAAACAAGAAAAACAAGAAACAATTAACAATATAACTACACTATTTTTTAATTTTTACTAATTAATAAATACCGTGATAGAAATATAGAGTAGAAAAAAGTGTAGTATTTTTCCGTTATGTAATTAGCATTTTGTCAATAATAAATATAATTGACTCAAATAAGATAATTACAAGTCCAAACCAAATTCGAATATTAATGTAGTTTAATTAAACTAATGAAATTAAATTAAAATCAGAAATTTTAGGTAATAAGTCTTTGTCCTTATGCACTAAAAAATGGAAAAATCCATCCCTTAGTTATTAGTTTGTCCCTTATAACTTTTGAAGCTTGTTAATTGGTACTATCCTTAAAGCAACAATAAATCATAGATATGTTAATAATTAATGATCTTTAGGGCATAGCATGCTAAGATGAACTGTTCCCTAGAGCCCTGCCATTTAAAGCATGGAATCTCACTAATCCATGGATGGTTTAAAGTTGTATTATTGAAGATATATAATAATTGCGGCATGGCTTTCTTAATCATATAACTACAAAGCCATGAAAACGATTTGCCACATTATTATTACCTCTCCTCGTGAGAATATTTAAAAAAAAAATCAGTTACTAATTTAGTTATTATATATTTTTATAAATTTATAATATTAATTCATATATAAACTATCATAATAATCAAATTTATCGTAATAGAATAATTAAATTTATAATAAACAAAATTAAATTTATTTACACATGTATAATAATTTTTTTTATAAAATATTAAATATGTATTTTTATATAGAATAGCTATTTAGTGATTAATTTTTTGTGTATACATAATATAATTAATTTTATATAATAACTAATTTTTAATATAGAGATCATAATTAAATCTTGTTAGATATTCACATTAGAATGCAACAAACCTAAAACAAGTTGGGGGGTTGTACGGCCTTGGTACCAATTTGCAATGGCTTGTAGCTATTAGAAAACAAAAGAGGGGCCCCAAAAAGGAGTAACATAGTCTTTAATTTGTTCATCATGTGATGTATCAATGTGTGTATGTATATCAACCTCATCCTTTCGCTTGCCCTACCATGTTATATATCGACATCCCACAAAATTTAAAGAGTAAAGTATCGTTTTTGTCCCAAACGTTTGGGGTAAGTCCTATTTGTGTCCCTAACGTTTAAATCGTCCTATTTGTGTCCTTAACGTTTATAAAAGTGATTCAATGTTATCCTACTATCAATTATATTAACAAATCAGATTATATTTTTCAATTATTCTCACTTGGATGTATTCATTCTCAATTAGGTCTCACTTGAATGTGTTCGATTTTAATATTATACCCACTATTTGTGTTTAGATTCAATTACGTCCTTAGAAAAGTGAATTATGTAAATGTTGTAGGAATTAGTTTCAACATTTGATGAGCTATTTTTCGGAGTAGATCATCGATTCTATCCCAGACATTTGTATTTTAACTTCAAGAAGAGAGTTTTAAAACTCAAACTAAAGCGCAAATGATGCATAATTGATAGCAGGATAACATTGAATCACTTTTACAAACGTTAGGAATACAAATAGAACGATTTAAACGTTAGGAACACAAATAGGATTTACCCCAAATGTTAGGGACAAAAACGATATTTTACTCAAATTTAAATTGAAAAAAGTCTCACTTTAATTTTATCTTTAATTTGACCAAAGAATTAAACACTAATAACTAGTATTAAAATTAAATCTCTTTGCACCTAAAATGAAAAATGTCAAAACAAATTATGACTTACGAGTTGGCTCGATTCACTTATAAAAAATGAACGAGTACAACTAATAAAATAACGATTTGTTTAGAAGTGGATCAATTTGGTTTGATTTAAATAAATAACTTACGAATTAAAACGAATTTGGATCGAGCAACAGATAGGTTGACTCCTCTTATTACCCATTTTTATTGGTATATAAAGTTTAATGAATTTATATTATGCATTATCTTTGTTATATAGATTCGTTAAATAATTTTTTAGACTTTAGATCATTTACTATAAAATATATGAATGTATGATAATTTTTTTATTTATATGGATATTAAATAAAAAAATACTAAAATTAGGTAGTATAAAAAAGATAAAAAAAAAAAATCAAACGACGAATCAACCTGCGCAACTTAATAGTCTAAATGATCAAGTTGAACCAATATTTTTTTTTTACTTATTTAAAATATGGGCTAACTCATTTTTTTTTTTAATTTTAGCTCGCAGGTCGTGACGAACTGCTCATTTAGCCGCTCTATCCAAAACTAATTTTAATATTTTTTTGGATAAATATAAAATAATAATAAATATATAGTTAATATATAGTCAATACTTAGCTATAGTTTTAATTATATTCTAGCTAAAATTTAATTGAATATGATATACGTTAATGCATGTATATTGGGCGGTACAATATATATTTTAATTAACTTATTAGCTTGTATATAATCGTCTACTACCTTTGCACTTGGTACGGTGCACTACTTGTAACAATGTAACAAAAGAAAAAAGAAAAAGGATATTGAAGGACCAAAAAGAGAATAATAGCGATGATGCATGAGCTTGATTGAATGAAACTGATGATGAATTACACAATATATCACAATAAGAATAATTGAGAATCGGAATATGGTTGGTTAATCGTGGAGTATAGGGATCCATACATTACCCTATTTGTGGTTATATAGGTTTCAATTTGTTTTTGGATGACAGTGAATGAAACGCAGTTTTCAAACCATCACATGCATCAAAACATCATGTGCTTTGGCTAGGAACCTTATTTTTGTGAGGTATATAGTCCCTTTAAGCACATTATATTCTCTTTCTCTCTCTCTCTCAATATCATCTAACAGTAAAAGAAAAATCTTGGGAGCAATCAGCATGTCCCTTAATTTTAATGTCACATGGACATACACACACTAAGTCATAATATATATCCTCCAAACTTCCATGATTCAAAGGGGAAAGTGACTCCCCTTCATTCTGCGGGAAACGTTTACTTAGCCTTTAGAGTCAGGAGTGTATTCGGGTAAGGTTAGGTCTAGTTTTTTGGCAAATTTATATAAGAATCGAACTAATTAAATTTGATTAGTTCGACTTGATCGAGTTAATTTGTCTTCTATGATTAGATTCGAATTGATTAAATTCGATTGATCAAATTCATATTTGATCAGTTCGGATAATCAGGTAATCGAGTAAAATTAATTTTTAAGAAAAGTTAAAAAAAAGATAAAAATAAAAAAATTTTTGTGTAACATTAAAAAAATATATTAAAAAGGAGAAAAAAAGTAATTAAGGTAAAATTAGAGTTAGTAAAAATATATAAACATTATAATTTTTTTAATATAATATATTAAGTAACTAGATTATGTGACTTCAAACTAATTAAGGTCAGATATATAATCGACTTTATCTTATTAAACTAGTCGAGTATAATATTCAATATAATTGAATCAAATTGGCCTGGATTTAATCAGATTATCTATATATGCTTTTTCTCTTATTCAGTGATATATTTTTTCTATTTTTTGATAAAAAAATATTATATGATTGAGACATTATAATTTATCAATCATGTTATTTAGATTATTTTTTTATTAATAATAGATGTAGGTTTATTTGTTGTAATTTTTTTACAATAGGAGTACATAAGGAGTACATAAAGAGTACATAGTATATAAGGTGTAATAATTTAACAAATATTTTTTAAAAAAATTTCATTCTTTTATTATCTAAATTTTTTTATTGTATTTTTTTTTAAATTGATAAAAGTATTATGGGAACAGAATTATGCAAGTAGTTATATATAAGGGGAATTTTTTGATGACTTTAATTTTGATGACTAAAATGCCATAAATTTGACCTATAAATAAAATATTGAGACGTGACAAAAAAAATTAAATCTAATATCATTTTGTGAATAATCATAGCTAAGATGATCCAAATCTTTTTGTTATCAAGGATGAAAAAGAATATTTAAAAGACCAAGTCAGGATATCCAGATCTATAGGAGATTCCAATATGAAATATGCAGACTGCACGGGGCTGAATGAATTTTTAGAAATTTGTGCATATGATCTCAAGAGATGGAATTGTAAGGAGACTTATAAAAGAGGTTCAAAGGAAAACAGTAACAAACACGGCACAATATATGATTTGTTATCTATATTATTTTTTTATGATGTAGATTTATATATTGTATTTTTTTTTAAATAAGAGTACATAAAGAGTACATAATATATAAAATATAATAATTTAATATATTTTTTTTTATGTCTTAAACTATTCAAACTATAATGTTAATGATTTAATAAATTCCCTTCAAAATGCAAATATGAAATATGCAGACTGCACAGCTTCCAAAAATTTATCAAAGACGGCGTTACCTAAGATCTAATATTTGCTTCACAAAGCCTTTGGAGCCTATTAGAAACAACTGAGGTTGTCAAATTTGTTCACATGTCTCAAAGAGAGGAAATTGCCAAGTTGCTGATTAAGGAGGCTCAAAAGAAAGCAGTAGCAAACACGACACATATGATGTGTTATTTAGATTATTTTTTTATTAATAGTAGATGTATGTTTGTTTGTTGTATTTTTTTTAAATAGAAGTAGATAAGAAATACATATTATATAAAGGATAATAATTTAATATATTTTTTTATCATATTCTAAGTTGTTTAAACTGTGATGTTAATGGTTTGATGAACAATAAAGAATGGTTTGATGAACAATAAAGAATTAAGAGAGAAAGAAAAATAAGTTTTTCTCATTATTAAAAAGAATAAAAAATCTCTTAAAAAAATGTTAGAGTTATTACACTTTATATACTATGTACTCCTTATGTACTTTCATTTAAAAAAAATTATAACAAGTAAGACTACATTTACTATTGATATGTATACATCGAACTATACTAATTTTTAACTAGCTTATTACTAATATTCACTGATTTTCATAATTTTTTTTGTGTGATTATCTCATGTAAGCAAATTTATTGGACATGCAAATATGAAATATGTAGATTGCACAGCCCGAATAAGCTTTTGGAAATTCGTCAAGGGAGCCTTACCTAAAATCTGACCCAGATTTAATTTCATGACTGTGAGATGGAAACAACCCAAATTCTAATAGGGCAGTGGATTTGCTCCCACGTTGAGGATTATATCTTATATATTATATATTTTTTATATATTTTTATTATAAAAAAATTACAATAAATAAACTTACATCAATTATTGATAAGAAAAAAAGTTAGATAATAAGTCTATTACTTGGTTCAAGTGGTGCATGTATATCTTTTGGTGTAAATCATAAATGTTTTTTAGAAGGTAATCTTATTCGAGTGGAGAATATATGTTTGTATTTATAGTATTTATTCATTTTGGTTCTAAAAAAATTTTGGATCAGACACTTTAGTCCTCAACTAAAATTAATTATTCGATTAGTCTCTAACAATTAACTCTGCCGGTCACTTAGTTCATTTGTTCCGTCAACTTTAATAGAGGACAAAATAGTCCTGACAAAATGGTCATTGATCCCTCTGTTTAGAGACACACTATTTTTTTCCAATTTTTATCGTATCTCGTATAATCCTAATGGTCTAATACTACAAATTTCAAACTACACAATGCACATTTAATTAATTATTAAGGACCATTTTGTCTCGGACTATTTTATTTTCTGTTAGAGTTGACAAAACAAAAAAATTAAATTACTGACAGAGTTAATTGTTAAAGATCAATCGAGTAATTAATTTTAGTTGAAAATTAAAGTGTCTAATCCGAAATTTTGTTTTTTTTTTTTTTGGTGACTTAAAAGAAAATAAACAAAAACTAAGAAAGAAAAAAAAATAAGAAACTGCTTAAGAAAGGCAGTCCCGCTGAATACTACTCTCAAACTCCTTCCAAGGCAATGGAAGCTCCACTTGGGGGGAAATAGTCCTCATTGCAGTCTTTGCCATGATGTCTGCTACTGTATTTGCATCTCTCAAGATCAACCGAAGATCAGCACGCCATTTCCAAGACATGATATCTCGGATTTTTAACACCAAAGGATCAATAAACCCAGAGCAATCTTGTAAATTATTGACAATAGTAAAAGCCTCCACACAGTCTGTCTCACATATAATGTCTCTTTGTCCCGAGTCCCATGCTAAAAGAAAGCCTCTCCAAATAGCAAACAACTCTCCTTGCAAAATGCTACGACTCTCAATTGTTCCCAGACAGCCTCGTTGCCACCTTCCCTTCCAATCTCTGCTAACACAAGCAAAACCAACTCGAGCACCACTGCCAGGATAGCTAGCATCACAATTAATCTTAAAGGTACCCACTGAGGGGGGAATCCAAGAGCCACTAATGGTTGAGGGGATAGATAGTCGTTGCAACTCAAAAATATTTCGGAGCTCCTTTTCTAAGGACAAAGCCATACCAATCACCTTGTCTGTGGTCCAATGCTCGTGAGGATGAAAGATCTCGTTATTTCTCGAACACCAAATCCACCAGAGACCAGAAAAGAATCTAAAGGGGCGCTGTTTGCTATTATGTGAGAACCAACTCATCAAATCCACTGGTTGATCGGAGATCCCTAAAGCTTGCCAAACAAGTTGGGCTTTTGGACAATCCCGAATACAATGTAAAACCGACTCCTGACTTGAGAAACATCGTGGACAGCTATCCGTGTGCGAAATGCCCCTTCTAAAACGAAATGCAGCAGTAGGAAGAGCCTCCCGAAGACATAGCCAGGCCAAAAATTTGTGCTTTTCCGGAACATGTTGACGCCAAAGCCAAAGCCAATTACCCCTATCCTCCCAACTAAACATCTTCTTACTGAGCCATAAATAACCACTATGAGCATCATAAACCTTTGAGGCCGCACCAGTCCAACCCCAACCGACCTCTGAACCAGCTTGAACATCTGGGTTGTAAGAGTTAATGTTGCTCTGCAGAGACGGATTCAGAGGAGAATAGATATTCTCAAGGTTCCACTGTCCAGATGACCAAAGGTCCAAGATCCTGAGATCCGAATCAGAAATGTGAACATAATCCATCTCCTGACACAGTCGCCCCTCTCTTCTCCATTTAGAAAACCAAAAGTTCTGTTCCAAATCCCCAATGCACCAACTAAAACCTTCCTTTAGGATATCCCAAGCTCGACATATACTCTTCCAAACATAAGATCCCCTTCCTCGAGACTGACTAAAACAATCATCCTTAGAAGAATGGTATTTTTCCGTCAACAGTTGAACCCATAGCTTGTTGGGATGGTGAAAAAGTTGCCAAACTAGTTTTCCAAGAAGAGCAATATTGGCACAAAAAGGATCTCTAATTCCTAGACCTCCAAACTTCTTAGGAGTGACCAACACTTTCCAGTTAACTAGATTCAGGTCTCTACTATCAGCTTGACCCTTCCATAGAAAGTTTCGCATCATGGATTCTATCTTATTAGTTACCCCTTTAGGGAAGAGAGATACTTGCATGCGATAAGTAGGAATCGCAGTCACTACCGAGTTGAGCAAACAGAGTCTTCCTGCCTTATTAAGCAATCTTCCTTTCCAGATGGCTAGCCTTCCCCGAATCTTGTCCAAAACATCGTTGAAAGTTGCGCGTGTCACCCGAGAGTGATTAAGGTTCACCCCTAAATACTTGCCCAAGTTCTGAACGAATCTGATGGAGGAGACTCTAGTGAAAATCTCTTTTCTTGTCGCTGAAACATTCCTAGAGCATAGCGCTTTAGATTTTTCCACATTAACCTTCATCCCAGAGGCTCTGCAGAAATTTTCCAAAGCTACCATTACAGTTTGAACTTGCTGTTTTTCAGCTTTACAGAAAAGAAGCAAATCATCGGCAAACATCAAATGAGAAATTCTTGGACCCCCTCTAGAAACCGCAACTGGCTTCCACAAGCCCTTATCAACTTGCTGATTAATAGAACAGGACAATCTCTCCATACACAACACAAACAGATACGGTGATATAGGATCTCCTTGCCTAAGACCCCTGCTCGGAGTAAAGCTATTTAATCTATCCCCATTCCAGAGGATAGACAGTGAGGAAGCAGTGACACAACGCATAATCAGATTGACTGTCGGAGGAGGAAAGCCAAAACTCACCAGGGTTTGTTTCAGAAATCCCCAATCCACTCTATCGTACGCTTTCTCCAAATCAATCTTAAAGGCCAGGGTGCCTTTCTTTGACTTTGTCTTCTTCATGAAATGGAGAACCTCTTGTGCTACAATGATGTTGTCAGGGGTTCCTCTCCCCGGGATAAACCCTCCTTGAAGGGGCCCAATAATCTCTTTGAGATGGGGACGAAGTCTATTGACCAGGACCTTCGTTATAACTTTGTAAACCACATTACAGAGACTAATTGGTCGGAAATCCTTCATGGAAACCGGGTTTTCTACCTTCGGAATAAGAACCACAAGAGTTTCCATCATCCTTGGATCCATATCCAAACCAGAGAACGCATGACGAACCATAGTCCAAACATCAAAATCAACAATCTTCCAGTATTCTTTAAAGAAGAAAGCCTGAAACCCATCAGGGCCCGGCGCCTTAAAAGAATGCATACTGAAAACAGCCGACTTAACTTCTTCCAGAGTAACTGGCGCTGTGAGGCTACAACAGGCTTCATCATTCAGGGAAGGCAGCGGCACATCACCAAGACAACCTAAGTCTACATCCTCCGACTGGCAGAATAGGCGTTTATAGAAGGATTCAGCTTCCCTTCTAAGGACATCCGGGTCCGTTTCCCACACCCCGTCTTGAAGAAAGAGACCATGAATCTTATTATGCTTTCTCCGCACAAGAGTCTGGACATGAAAGAACTTGGTATTTCTATCCCCAAATTTTACCCACTGCTCTCTGGATTTTTGAAACCATAGAAGTTCCTCCTGCACAAGCGTGTTATTAAATTCCTCAATCAGCTGTTTTTCTTTTTGCCGCATAGACAAATCTTCCATTACTTCAAGTCGCTTCTGAAGAAAATTAATCTGTCTCTCCAATTTGCATTTTCTAACGAAAATATTGCCGAACACTTTAGAATTAAACTCCAAAGAGTTCTTCTGCACTTCTGAAAGCTTGCCATGCATCTCTCCGAAATTTTGTTTGGACTAAAACGAGTAAATACTCTTGTATTTATATATTAAGTTAGTTGGGACTAAATTTTTTAAGCAGAAATTTCTTTTTTCTCACAAATTAAAGTTGTTAAAAATTGTACATGCATATATTTGGTTTCCCTTGACTACTACATTAAGATTTGGATTAATTGGTGGAACATGACTTGTTATATTCCTTAACATACAATTCTGTTAGAATCTTAATACGTAAACTCGGTGGAATCTATGGTAATATCGCACTAACAGACATGTGGGAATCTTAAAGCTTAAAAGACAGGAGAAGCTGTGCTTGTTATAAGGTTTCACACCTAATTATGAGTATGTAAGTTATTATTTAAAAATTATTAAATAATTTAATAAATTTGATTAAATTATTATTTAATAATTTTTAATTATTAATTTTATATAAAAATAATTGTATATAAATTTTTTATTTTATTATAATTAAAAAATAATAGTAACTGATAAATAAATAAGTCATTATTTAACTAATTTTTTAATTAAATATTATAAAAACTTAATAAAAAAAGTCACTCTTTATATTTTTTTTCTTCTCCTTTTTTTTTTTTGATTTGCATTTCTTTTCTTCTTTCCTTTTTCTTTTTATTTTTCCTTCTTCAACTACGTTTTTTTTTTTTTTATTCTGTCTCACTTTTTTTTTTCTCTTTTTATTATTGCTCTTCTTTTTGTGATTAAAAAAACATAAATCAAGAAAAACATATATAGGAAGAAGAGAAACAAGAAACAAAAATGTAAAATTTCAGTATTTTTATACAAAAAATTCTGTTTATTTTTCAAAAATTTCTGTGTTTGTTTTTCAAATATTTATATGTTGTTATAAAAAAAATATTTCTGTTCTTATAATTTTTTTTGTTACGTAAATAAAATGAATCAGTAGTTTTTCAAAAATAGCAACTTTTCAAAAACATATTGCAATTTAATTATAAAATTATTTGGTCACCTGACATTTTTCTTTCATTATCATCCTTAAGAGAAATTCTATAGTAATTAGTTAATTATTTGACATTGATAACAACAAATTATGAAGGAAAAGTATATGAAACTAATTTTAAATCAGCCAATAATAGAACAACTTAATTAATTATAAATATAGTAATTAGCTTTATTTATTTATGATTTAAAATTTTGGTTATTAAATGTTTCACCACATTCAAATTAGGAGGAGATACATTCAGTATCATTACAACGTGAATCACGGAAACTGATTCAATTAGCTTCCGTCTCTTATTACTCTCTTTTTCTCTCCAAATGCCTAAAACATGATAAATCAGAAAACAGATTTAGAACCATCTAATTTACAAAGAAAAGAAACATCCTAATGCCTAGCATAAGCACAATTCATGTAAAAATTTTAGATTCATCCAGAGATATTTAGCTGATTTTTTGCTGAAACCATCCTGGTTTCTTAGCATTATCGAATTATAAATTTGATATTAGTTATAAACATTATTTATCTGCGAAGAATATCAAGGGACAGGTTTTTTTACGCCATTCCTTGATATATGTGTTGAACAATTACATTATTTATACACTAAAATGAGCTATTAAAATTAGTTATTAATATAAAAAATATATATTAAAAATAAATTAAATTATATATTATACATAATATATTAGTAATTATTTTTAGTAGTTGATTTTAATATACACATAATATTTTTTTTGTAAAAAGATAGAATCCACGTCATCAGATGGTGTTAAGTTACAAAGATTTGATATTTATTTTTCTTAGACCTATAGTTTCTGTAAATATATAAAAATAAGTGATATATATGATAAAAAAAATATAATACAGAATAATATTCACTAAAAAGAGTCTATGCATGTTTTTCATATGTCCACATCATATTTAGATATAGAATGAAATTTTGAGATGATCTCACACGTGATATTATTCTCAGACATGACGTACCTTTTATAAAAAAATCTAGAACTCCAGATATTTGAGGCTGTTAGGATAATATGTTTTTCGATAATTTAATAAAAACTAATTCTAATAATATAATACTCATCATCTAATTTTGCACTTTGGAATGAATAACCTAACTGCAAGAGATAGGTTATATATATCATATTAGAATATATTAACATTAATTAGCATTTATTAAAATTATTTAATATATATTTAAATATTTATTATAAAATATTACGTTTTTATTATTTTGATTCTTTTAATATCTATAAATACTATTTCACATTATTTAAATACACATAAACTTTTTTTTTTATTCTTTCTTACTTTTTCTAACATATCAAATGCGAATGTTGCATACATATATCAATAAGAAAAAAAATAATCTATATCTCATTCGGTTTTCAAATCATAGTTATTAGACTCAATTTAATTAGATCGATCAAATAAAAAATCTTATCACAATAGTTATTAAGCAACTAATTTTATGCATGCAGTAATTTTTTAGTTAATAACAAATTATTAAATAAAATTTAAATTTATGATATATATTAATTTTTGATCTGTCAAATTAAAAAATACCGTAAACAATTAATAAACTTAATTACTGATCTGCTAATATTAGAAGGGACTCATCAAGCTTTACGCACCAACTAATAGCCACTAGACTAGGTTATTTTTCTAATACATAGCCTTTTTTTTTTAAATTATATTATATATAATTAATTAATTAATTTTAATTCATTTACGCCAGAATCAGTAGATAGCGATGGATTGATAAACCGTCGTTAATATTTTTTGTAGTGATTTAACGATTCAATCAATAATTCATGGGTTAAATCACTGATCTAATAATTTAATACTTTAACCAATTCGTTTATCTGATAATTGTGTGTCAAATATTTCTTATTTCCTTGTATCAAGTTAAAAAAAGAAATCCTAAAAAGTGCCAGCTTGGGAGCATATTAGTAAAAATAATGATTCCAAACTCTAAAATAAAAAAATAAATAATAAATAAAATTGTGTTAGCATTAATTGTAACACATACAAAAGTGTGACATGTTGTTGGCCATTTTTGAACCAATAGTCAAGTGGTGACTTTGCTCATTAGCTCTTATCCTCACTTTTAGAAATTTATTCAGCTTATATCCCTTTTTAGCCATGAAAGAGAGAAAACTCTGATACCATATAGATATCAGGCCAGAGAGAAAGAAAGAGAGAGAATAGGAAAAGAGTAAAGTTTTGAAATTATGTTAGAAATGAATTAATAACAAACTGAATTGGAGTAATTATATGTGTATCTCATATTATATAGCTATAGGGAATGCTGACTAATACAGTAACAAATAATTTTTTTTAAATAATATTTTTATTTTTGTAAAAAAAAAATTATCAGGTCTTTTAACAGGCTTCAGGCCAGGCCAGGCTGAATAACAGGCCAGGGTTAGTACTTTAAAAAAAGTCTATAGTAGGCTGCAGGCCAATTGATTACGTGACAGGCTAGTCCTGTTGGCCTGGCCTGACCTGTTTCTACCCCTAAACCATGCATTCACATTGTTCCTAAATTTAAGAACATTTTCAGACGTTATTAAAAATGTGTACATTATTGTGTACCTTACTTGGCAACAAATTAAATAATTAAAAGGCCTTATATATATATTGTACAATTTCATCAATAATGCAATTTTATGTTCCATCATATACATGATATAGATTGCACAAATATATGTAATCTAATTATAGTTACATTACAAAGCTCTAATATAGAGAGAAAGCTCTGATACCATATAGGTATCAGGCCAGAGAGAGAGAAAGAGAGAATAGAAAAAGAGTAAAGTTCTGAAGGTATGTTAGAAATGAATTAATAACAAACTGAATTGGAGTAATTATATGTGTATCTCATATTATATAGTTATAGGGAATGCTGACTAATACAGTAACAAATAATTTTTTAA
Organism: Arachis hypogaea; assembly: GCF_003086295.3. Taxonomy (NCBI): domain Eukaryota; kingdom Viridiplantae; phylum Streptophyta; class Magnoliopsida; order Fabales; family Fabaceae; genus Arachis; species Arachis hypogaea. Next base: position 114,034,480 of record NC_092047.1, on the reverse strand, counting down.
ATAATATTTTTATTTTTGTAAAAAAAAAATTATCAGGCCTTTTAACAAGCTTCAGGCCAGGCCAGGTTGAATAACAGGCCAGGGTTGATACTTTAAAAAAAGTCTATAGCAAGCTGCAGGCCAATTGATTACGTGACAGGCTAGTCCTGTTGGCCTGGCCTGGTCTAGCCTGTTTCCACCCCTAAACTATGCATTCATACTGTTCCTAAATTTAAGAACATTTTCAGACGTTACTAAACAATATGTACATTATTGTGTACCTCTTGACAACAAATTAAATAATTAAAAGGCCTTTTATATATATATATATATATATATATATATATATATATATATATATATATATATATATATATGAAGAGAATTTATGGCTAAGGTGGCTAAAGTGAAAGATCCAACCTATAAATGATACATGGTCTAAATGGATAGAAGACTAAATTTGTTAACTCTGCTAACACAATAAATTCGCTAAACCTTCAGTTACCAACTGAAATCGTAATGGTATATATGTCTATTTTTAAATATTTATAAAAGTATTTTGCTATATCTATTGACATAATATTTTTTGAAACAATAAATTTCAGCTAAAATAAATTAAAAAAAAACAAAAATCAAGACTACGACTCATAAGTTGTTTATTTGGCTACAAATAAAAATCTTTTTAATAAAAGTTGATTAATAATAAAAATGTTAATTATGAATAAAATTGACTCAATAAGTAAATTAATAAATTATAAATAAATGCTTTTAACTAATATTAATTTAAATAACATTAAATTTCTTAAATAGATACAAAATAATTTTTTTTCAAAATCTTCATTTTATGGTAGGTTTTATTCAAAAAAATCATAAATGTATAAAATTTTTTGGACTAAAGATAAAATAATTACCAATAAAAATTAATAAATTAAAATATAAATCTTAAAAAAAAATTATTAAAACAATTATCCAAATTATAAAAAAAAAAATTCTAACTCGTAAAATTTGAATGATTCCATACAAGTGTTACTAATAACACACGTTTTTACATTATTTTGATAAAAATATCAACTATCTAAAAAAAATTTTAATTTTGATATGTACGATAAGTATCAAGCAATTTTTTACGTATATTTAATTACGTAAAGCCACATTGTTAAAAGTAATTATTGTTTTCATTGACGGCGATACTGTGTGAATGATCATTCAAAGGATAGATGTAATTGTACGACGGTGTAAAATTTTGTATACTGTCAATGTAAAATCGTTTTACATATGCATCCAATCACATAATATCACATTAGCAAAAATAACTATCAAATTGAATGCGTGAATAGTCATCCAAAAAATGAATGTGATAGCAAAATTGTGTAAAACACTTTACAATTTACACTGTGCATCAAAATTAAATTCAAAATTTAAAATAAAAAAATCCACCTAACGCAAAGAAAAAAAAAACTCTCAAACGCCCCAGGGTAAACCACACAGGCACACTACAATAACTCTCAGGTTTGACTAAAGTTTCATACACTCATTGGATACACTGACCACTCCACAGGTGTCATATGACTATTGGACAGTCAAATATAAGCCATCCTTGGCCATCTATCTCCATGCCACTGTAGAACTCACCATATATATATATTGTATAATTTTATCAATAATATAACTTTATGTTCCATCATATACATGATATAAATTGCACAAATATATGTAATCTAATTACAGTTATATTACAAAGCTCTGATATAGAGAGAAAGCTCTGATACCATATAAGTATCAGGCCAGAGAGAGAAAGAGAGAGAATAGAAAAAGAGTAAAGTTCTGAAAGTATGTTAGAAATGAATTAATAACAAACTGAATTGGAGTAATTATATGTGTATCTCATATTATATAGTTATAAGGAATGTTGACTAGTACAGTAACAAATAATTTTTTTAAATAATATTTTTATTTTTGTAAAAAAAAATTATCAGGCCTTTTGGCTGAATAACAGGTCAGGATTAGTACTTTAAAAAAAGCCTATAGCAGGCTGCAGGCCAGGTTCAGGCCAATTGATTACGTGACAGGCTAGTCCTGTTGGCCTAGCCTGGCCTGTTTCTACCCCTAAACCATGCATTCACACTGTTCCTAAATTTAAGAATATTTTCAGACGTTACTAAACAATGTGTACATTATTGTGTACCTTACTTGGCAACAAATTAAATAATTAAAAGGCCTTTTATATATATATATATATATATATATATATATATATATTGTACAATTTTATCAATAATGCAACTTTATGTTCCATCATATACATGATATAGATTGCACAAATATATGTAATCTAATTACAGTTACATTACAAAACTCTGATATAGAGAGAAAGCTCTGATACCATAGTACCAGGCCAGAGAGAGAAAGAGAGAGAGAGTAGGAAAAGAGTAAACTTGAAGTAAGTCCACATTTCTTAGTATTAGGGCATGTACCTAATTAGGTGCCCTTAATATAGACACCAACTAAGACCTTATATTGATGAGCATTGCCTAATTGTACAATACACTTGATCATCAAAATTTGAAAGGCTACGTGAACCATACACTTTAATAAAGATAACAACGAAACAAAAATGGTTATACACAATCTTAATTCGAATTGAGCATCACTTATATTAATTCATGATTTCATGATCAACACTAATGAACGGTACAACGTAGTACACCAATCATTTTGCTACGTGTCGATACCCCTTTTATGTATGGATATTGGATTCTCGGTACGTGTAGATACTATAATTTTTCCTTTTTTCTTTTTCAGGTATGTGTCTTTCTTATCTATTTCCAAACCAACACTATTATCAATCATGTATGCATTTATTTTTGGAAGATAAATAAATAAACGAATCCAAATTAATATATTTCAAATGAAAGAAACCTACTAAATATACACATTTTGTTGAATTGTTGTATTTATATATTAGATATATTTTAAATATGATATCTATTGATACTTATTTAATATGTATTTCTGTTATGTTTAACTGTATCTTAATAAAAAAAATTATATTCTAAATATATTTAGATATATTTAAATATAATTATGTATCAACATATCAAATTTTATTCTTACCATATATTCTTGAAATAAATTTAGAATTAGTATATATTATTATTTATTAAAATAAAAAATATTTTAAATATTTTGTATAATTAGAATAAATTATTAAAAAATTAATTTATATTTTAATATCAATAAAATTATAAAATATTCTTACAATTTATCTAAAAAATATTTTATATTTTATATATATGTGTGTCTCTGTGTTTTGTTAAATTTTAAAATTCGTGTGTCGACGTATCCTGTGTCGTGTCGTATCCCGTATTTGTGTCTGTATTCGTGCATCATAGGAAGAAACAAAAGATTTAAACATTGGGGTGAACTAATTAAGATTGATGCTATATATACAATATTTTTGTAATCAAATTCAATTAAGTTGGTACAAGTTCAGTGAAAAAAATATTGACATATGTTAGACATATGTATTATTTCTCTTCTTTTGAGTTTTCTAAGGTACACAATTTTTTATTGGAGAAGATAAAAACTTATTAATATAGCACATAAAATTTTATATTTAACACAAACTTATTGATATAGCGCACAAATTTTTATACATAGCCAAATTTTGGTTGCGAATGTATTTTGTTAGTTAGGTAAGTTAATATTCTGAGTATGAAGTTTTTCAAAAATTTATATGTTGTATATCAAAATTTATGTATTATACACCAAGATTTTTGTATTGTACACCAAAATTTATGTATTATTGTGCATATTTCATTGTTATAGTATATAAATTTTTGCATATAATATACAAATTTTACTACGAATGTATTTTATATGTTGGATGAGTCAATGTTTTAAATATATAACTCTTCACAAAATTGTGTACTGTACATCAAAATTTCTGTACTATGTATTATAATTTTTGTGTGCTGTACACTAAAATTTATTTGTAATACATCAAAATTTTATGCTCTAATTTAAGAAGATGAAAATGACGAAGACGATAATAATGATAATAAAAGAATGAAAAAGAAGACAGCATTGACGATGATGATGGTGTTAGGGCAGCGACAACAATAATGACGTTAAAAGAAGAAGTGTGTAAAAAAATAAGAAAAAGAAGAAGAAAAAAAAAAGAAGAAGAAGCAGAAGAAGAAGAAGTGTCTGTGTGTATATAAAAAAAATACACAAATTTAGTTAAAAATTTGATTAAAAAAAATTTAAATGTCTAGTATTCTTTTGTATTTAATTATATTGGATTAAATTATATTTCAAGTTGTTTAATTTTAGTTTAGGTAATTTAGTTTAATAAAATTAGAATTTTTTTTTTGAAAAGATAAAAGTATCGGACTAATACCTTTTCTTGTTGAGAGCTACTCAGATAAAGATGTCTAAAATATCTATTTTATAGATATTTTTAATAATTAAAATTTAACATATATAATCGATTAAACCGTGTTATTTTTGTCAAAATTAGGTCAGATAAATTAATTTGATCGAAAAAATGGTAAATTAAATTTTAAACTGGTCTAAATTAATGTTACTTTTTAAAAAAATGACCACAATATCTCTATTATATAAAATAATTAAAATGCTCCTATCATATATATTAATTTTAAAAATCTTAAATTCTAACACTTTTCTTTTCTGTCGTCATATAATTGGGATTTAAAATTTTTAAAATTAATATATATATATATATATAATAAAAATATTTTAGTTATTTTTTATAATAGAAATATTATAGTAGTTTTTTATAAAAAAATATTAATTTAGATCAATTTAAATTTTAATTTATTAATTTTTCAGTTAAACTGACTTTTTTGGTCTAATTTTAATAAAAATAACAGTTTAATCGGTTATATATGTTCAATTTTAATTATTAAAAATTATTTAAAAAAATATTTTTAACAACTTTAATTTAGTTAAGTGACTTCCTTTCTATTTAATTAAATTATTTGACTAATGAGATACGATTAACCGAATAACAAAAATACTGTTTACACATTAAAAGTAATTACTAAAATTAATTATTATATATTTATATATATATAATTTTATTTTATTTTTAATATATATTTTATATTTTAATATATATTTTATATTGATAATTAATTTTAATTATTAATTTTAATATATACCTAACCTCATTAATCAAACAAATAGCTTGAAAGCGCAACTGCCTACTAGTTAAGTATAAAAAACTAGTGTTAAACCCGTGCGATGCACGGACTTATATTTAAATTTGATAAGTTAAATTAAAATAATATTTTATAACTATATATTTTTTAAATTTAGTATAACACTATCATCATCGTTATATAATAAACGTGTTAAATATGTTGTTTTATCTTTATTCAAAGTAAAATATAAATAGAAGAGTTTGAAATTTATAATATTCTTGAACCATAAGGAGGGAGACATAAAAAAATAAGAACATATATAACGGTAATAATAACATGTTAATTTTACCCTAAATTTTATATCAAAAAGCTAATAAAAATTTATCTACAACCTAGTATCTTACTAACTTCATTAGAAAAGCAATTGGCATAGGATGTTGTGCTCCTTGTTACACATTTCATTTCAAATTTGAAAAAAGAGTTATAGATAAATTAGTTATAGGGTTAAGTACTGTTTTCATCCCTAAGGTCTGGGGCGAAAATCAAATTCGTCCCCGACCTTTTTTTTTATTAAAATCATCCCCAATGTTACAAAACGTTATAAAATCGTCATTTACTACTTTAATTTTATTATCTTGACCAAATTACCCTTTATAATTAATAAAAATAATATTAAAAAAACAAAAACAAAAAACCCTCCCCCCACCCCACTCCCACCCCCATCCCCATTTCCATCCCCATCCCCATCCCCATCCCCGATATTTCTTCCTTTCCCATCCCCTTCCTTCTGCTTTTTTTGGATTCCCCCTTCCTCCCCCTCTCCCACCTAAAAAACTCCAATTCTTCTTCTCTTCTTCAACAACAGCAACGACTAAATCTAACAACAACAATTCTTCTTCTCTTCTTCACCAGCAATAACAACAAATCCAGCAAATTCAACAATAACAAATTTAGCTTCCTTCTGCTCTTTTCAGACTCTCACTTCCTCCCCCTCCCCCTCTCCCACCCAAAAAACTCCAATTCTTCTTCTCTCCTTTAGCAACAGCAACAACTAAATCTAATAACAACAATTCTTCTTCTCTTCTTCACCAGCAACAACAACAAATCCAGCAAATTCAACAATAACAAATTCAGCAGCAACAACAACTACAAAATAAATCACTAAAATTTATATTTGACAACAATTCAACAATCATCAATTGCACTTCAAATCCAAAATCAGTAACCACAGAAATTAAAAAGAATAAAAAAAATGTTTATGTTCTTCAAAAAAAAAAGGAAGAACGAAGAAAAGGAGGAACGAAGATGAATCCAAAACCCCCTAAAATAGCCAAACACCACCAACCCATGCTCTCTCTGCTAATGGAGAACATGCATTACGTCTTCCGAGACTTCACCAACACTCTCCAATCCTACGACTCTGAACTCCAAACCGATCTTGGAAAGGACTTCCAAGTCGATAAGATCATCAACTTCTCTTCTCCGCTTCTTCGTTGTTCACGCCTTGCAAGCCAATCGCAGGGACAGAGTCACCGACTTCTTTACTGTCTATGGCAGTGACCTCTTGCAACGCTCATAGGATTGGATTCGCTGGTTTGGTGCATTTTGCTGTCGATGGAGACGGCGATGTGGGACTGGGCGGCGAGGTTGTGGACCTCATCGGGGAGAAGAAGGTAGAAAAGAAGACGGGGGCGGAGATGGTACGGTGGCGGAAAGAGAGAGAAGAAGAATTGAGGTTGTGGTTGGGAGGGGGATTCGAAAAAATGGGTAGGAAGAAGGGTAAGAAGAAGGGGATGAGGGGTTGAGAGGGAAGAAACTGAAGAGATGCAGGATTTGGGTTCGGGTTGGGGGGTGGGGAGGGGGGAGGGTGTTGTTTTGTTTTTTTTTAATATTATTTTTATTAATTATAAAGGGTAATTTTGTCAAAATAATAAAAATTATAATATATAACCATATCTTAGTTTGAATTTTAAAACTTGAACACTAAACGATAATTTTTTGTTTATAAAAAGCATAATAAGAGTAAATAATAAAGTACTGATATTGCTACTTCTTAAATTACCTGTATTCTCAGCAACATCGAATATGGCCGGGTATTCAATTTGCATAGAATCATCTAATATAATCGTGTTTTTAGTAATATCCTCAACTTCTTCAAAAATTTTTGAAAGATTTATAGTCAATTCCTTTAAGAATGTTTTTCTTTGTATCAGGTGTCTTTCTTTTTCAGCTATGCACACTTCTTCTAAGTTTTTAGTATCTAAATTTGAATTAGATGTACTTGCTCCTGTAATCATTAGAGATAATACATCAAGTACTTTATATTATAAAAAAAGAAAAATGAATATATGTTAAATGTTTGAATCAGCTGAATTATGAATATATATTATGAAGGTAGTATTAAAGATAAAAGAAGTAAAATTTTAGTTTTGTGATAATTACAATCTATCATGCTTATCTTACCATGTCTCTTTTGAAGTAGCATAGTCTTCCTATTGAGTCTTGCATCCCTTTGCAATCTAATTCGATTTGTGTACTCCCATGAATCTATAATAATTATTTTGCATATACCAAAGTGCATGTTCCAAAAAAAATCATCCAAAAATAAATCTGTATTAATGCTATTTGAAATGTTCGACAACACCGATTGAGAATGCACACCATTGGAACTATCACTCGAATTTTCTGTAATTTTTTCATAAATAAATTTAGTAACATATTACGAAGACAATGTAAATTAATAATTTATTACTTGTCAATAGCTAAATAATATATAGAAAATATTATATTTTATGGGCTTTCATTCGGCCAAAATACTCATGACATGTTAGTTATTTTGTATACCCAATAAAAACTAAATATATAGAACTGACATACTTAAAAATACCAAATAAAAAAATATATTATTCTAACTTAAAAACAAAAATGATAAAATAATTAATTTATATTTTTTATATAAAATATACCTTGAATTGTGCTTCGCTTTGTATTTTCTTTGTCTTTTAATATCAATTTTCTCTTCAATATAATCTTGCTTCCCTTTGGACTTCTTGCATCTTTCAATATATACCTAAAAATATTAAATAAATAAATTTTTTAACCAATTAAAAATATATATACATTATACATAATACATTTTTATTATCAAATTTTTTATATTATTAAAAAAATAAAGTAGTACACATATGACAGCGTTTATTTTTGGTATACATGTTCATCGAAATATAGATACAGGAGTACACAGGAGTACATGTATAGTATTTGTTTACTGAGATAAAAATGATGGAAGGCATAGTCATACACAAACACCCATTAAAAACATGTATTTTGTATCTCTCTAAAATGTTGAAACACTAATTTTTAATTTGAGACACTAATTTTTTTACAATTTTTTCTCATGTCTAACTTACCAAATAGAATATGTAAAATCGCACAGGTTTTATTTTCAATGGCTGCTTTAATTTCTTTTTTATTCTCATTTATTTAGTTACGTAAACATATTTTACAGAAAATAATATATATTTTTTTACAAAAGTATCTGTTTTCAAATAAATATAAGTTTAATCTCAGATCAATAAATTCAACTTATAGTTAAAATCTTTTTTTTTATTTCCTTAAATAAAGAGATTGAAAATGAATAACTTATAAGTAAAAAGAGAGAAAAAGATGAAAGTACTTCTATTGTTATGCTGAGATAATTTAAAAAATAACAATGTAAACGAAGTAAATAGAAAAAAAAATTATAAATGTGACAAATAAAAAAATTTAAATTTAAAAATAAAAACGGTTAAGAAGCCACTTAATTAGGAATTAGTATTAGAATTTTAAATTTTAAATTTTTAAATAGAGTCTTCTAATTAGCTAGTGTAAATTTAAAATTTTTAAATAAACTTCTTTAATTAAACGTTTGTTATTCATTAAGAATATAGGAATTTATTAATTTAAAAATAATTTTTATTAGTTTCGTTATAAATAGTATCAATCCTATTATTTATCGATAAAAATAAATAAAATTAAATACAATCTAAAAATTAATAATTTTATAAATTACGTAAATTTAGAAAAAATACTTAAAAAGAGAGAAAAAGATGAAAGTACTTCTACAATCTAAAAGATAATAATAAAAATTTATAAATGTGGCAAGTAAAAAAATTTAAATTTAAAAATCGAAATGGTTAAAAACTTAATTAGAAATTAGTATTAGAAATTCAAATTTAAAATTTTTAAATAGAATTTTCTAATTAGATAGTATAAATTTTAAATTTTTAAATAAAATTTTCTAATCAAACGTCCGTTGTCCATTAAGAATATAGAAATATGTTAATTTAAAAATGATTTTTTTTAGTTTCAACATAAACAGTATTAACTTTATTATACTTTTTCTAAAATTTAAACAGTATTATATTTTTTTAAATAGTATAAATAACTTCACATCTTAATAAGACTAATAATTCTATTTTCTTTATTATAATCCTTTGTAATTAGCATAGTAGCTTATAAATTATATAAATTTTTAAAAAATATTCTCAAACACAATTGCTTACGTAAAAATTAAAAAAAAAAGTATATTTGAATTTAAATTTAAAATTCTAAACATAATACTTTAATTAAAAATTATAATTAGATTTTTTTTAAATAAGTACACATTAAAAATTAATAACTAAATCGACAATAATTCAAAGAAGAAATTTATAACTTTATGACATTAAATATTAAATTAAAAATTATCAGAATATCAACGGTGAGAATCAAATTAAAAATAAAACCACAAGTAATAACCAAATAACTTCAATTTATATTTAAAAAAATTCTAAATTCCAAACATAAAAATCGAAAAGAACAAAAAGAAAAATAACAACTCAAGAAAAGACAATGTTTCCACCAAAACAAACATATGCTTGGCATTATTCTATTAGATAGACTCTAAAAGGGATTCCAAAATATGTGCATCCAAATTCTCAAGTTTCTTTCTCAATCTTGATCTTCTTGCAAGTTGAGGTATCTCCTTCCACCTTCGAATCTTCCGACTCCGAGGATAGTCGCTTAGTTGGTGTAATAGCATTTTCCAACAATTCGGATTCATCATTGGCCGCAACTTCATTGGAATTCAAGCAACAAATTCTGTACAAAAAACTACGTTAAATTAAAGACTTTTTTCTAACCTCTGATTTTATCTCACTAATATTTTTTTAATAAAATTAAGATCTAATTTTGAGAGAAAAACAAAAAAAAATTATTTTTGAAACAAATACCTTAGCACCTTCTACTTTCTCCCCTTCAATGATTGAGGATGTCTTTGAAATTTGAAGCAAACCACCGGTGTAGTCAACATCTTAAAATTATAATTAATTATTATTATAAATTAGATACTACTAATGATCAAGGAAGCAAAAAATAAATTGATTTTTAATAGAAAGTATACTTATATATACTCACAATTTGAATAGGGGGAGCCTCTTTGAATTTATTGATGAGATCCATATTATCAGTCATCTTCTTAACTTTATAAGAAGGTGAAAAATGTGGATTATCAGATATTTGAACTTCAACAATGAAGAGAAAGATCTTATCAATTAGGTTGAGCAAAAGTGTAGGTGTATCCGATAAATCTCCTTTCTGCAGGGTATTACATAATATATTAATAATAAATAATATAAAAAGTACCAATAAAAATATCTTCACTGATGCTTTTAGAAATAAATATTGGTTAGATCTTACCAATAGGAGTGGATCAAGTATCTCTACACAGCTCTTTCCCAAAATTTGTTTTGCCTCCTTGTCAAAGACTACATAACATGCACAATCAGAATCATCAATGACACCAAGCTTTATTCGATACCTGCTTAAAAAAGAAAATAATATAAAAAAATTAAATATAGACTTATTCAATATCTAATGTACATAGACTTTAATTTAAAAAAATAAATAAATAACCTTGGAGTCATGGATAAAAGGATATTAGTAGAAAATTCGCGTCTTCATCGAGCCAAACCATTTCAATTGAGTATGACAATGGAGAATTTTCGTAGCTTGATAGTGTCCATAACCGTATCACTCATATACGTACACACAAATTGTCGATTGTAGGATTGATGTCAGCAATTTTGTGAATACCAGCCATTGGAATAAGTAGGGAGATTTTGGATATATGTAAAAAAAGGGATTGATGTACTTTAAATTGTGGTGCTTTACATCTCTCATAACTTATCCTTTTATAGTTGCATCATAACTAAATTTTTTTAAATTTGGTTGACTTCAATTTAAAATTTAAAAAATAACAAACTAAGTAAAACAACACAAACTTAAAATTTGAAAATAACAACCTAAATAAATAATAATTTAAAAATTCTAAACTAACGTAAATCTTTATTTATAGTAATATTAGTATATAATAACCGAAGAATTTATATAACGTAAATCTTTATTTATATAACAACCGAAGAATAATTAATGTAAATTTTTTTAAAACTCTAAATTTCTTTAAAAGAATTTATGTAGCTGCAATTTAAAAAAAATCAACAAAATTTTAAAAAATAATTCTAAAAAGAATTAATAGATTTTTAAAAAATAGTGTTAAAATATAAAAAAGAACTATCTAAGTAAAATCTAAATAAAATTTAAAAAATAACAACTTAAATAAAATAATTTAAAATTTAAAAAATAACAACTTAAGTAAAACAACCCAAATAAATAAAACAATTTAAAATTTAAAAAATAACAACCTAAGTAAAACAACCCAAACTTAAAATTTGAAAATAACAACCTAAGCAAATAATAATTTATAATTTATAAATATAAATCCAAAAATTTCTAGTGACGACACGTAAGCAAAAAAACTCCCAAACTCAACGTATGAGCGCCACGTCAGCAAATGAGCTTCCTATTTGTATACTATAAAGATTTGTATTGAAAAGTTAAAACTTTCAAAATTTTAAAGTATTTACCAAATGAAACATGCATGAAAGTTTACAAAAAAATATAAAAAAATAACGTTAGAAAAATAATAATTTATAATTACTTTATTTAACTCAACATCTATAATTTTATGTATATAATATTTAAAGTTATATATTTATTCAATTAATATTATATATTTATTTAAGATAAAATTAATAAATATAAAATAAAATAATTTTAAATTTATTTAAATTGATTTTATTATTTTTAAATATTTTTAATATTAAAATAACTAAGCATTTATTAGTAAAATTTTCAACCGTCTAAACTGCCTAAATTTAAAAATCTGATTAAGAACTCAGATGGCACGCCAAGTAGTTGTTTCGACTTTTGATAAATCCAAATTGATCTATTTACTTAGACCTGAAAACTTTCTAACTTTCGATCTTCAGCACCATCGTCATCACATCCTTCTAATAAATGGAGTAAATTACTCTAAAAAATTAAATAAGAGTAAAAATTATCAGCTTTGTTTTAAATAAGAAAGAATAACATTTTTGTCCTCCAATTTTTTTTATGTAAATAGTTGTCTTTATACTAATTTTAAAAAAAAATATAAAACCTAGTGCGATACAATGATTTATGCTTATATATTCTACAGTGTATAAATTAAATCATCATGGTGAGCATAAATAGTAGGATAAAGGATAATTTTAAATGAAATAGAGTAAAGTATTTGAGAATTCTATGATTTATAAAGTTTAGGACTAAAATAAAAAAAAATCTCATAATTTATACAAAATTACAGCAAATCAATATTTTTAAGTCTTAATAAATTAATGAAAAAGAACAATATGTATTATATATGTATTTTATATTTTTTTCTTACATTTGAAGTTATAATTCATGTAATCGATATAATTAAAAAAGAAAAATCAAAATTAGAATGATAAATTTTAATCTTATCTATTTATAGCATGAATTATTAAACTTATAAAGACTTAAAATTTAGTATTACAAACATGACAACGTTACATTATTATATTATTATAATTTACTTTCCTAACTCAAATAAAATTATTCAACTTGATTTATTATGTTTATTAGTTTTTCTTTTAGAAAAATAACATTACATGATTATTTATAATTTTGATACTATTTCACTTATTTTTCTTTAGAAATATATTTTTTTGGATTCTATAATATATATATCGTAAGTTTATTTAAAAAAATAAAATGACTAAATGTTATAAAGTATAAATTTTTTATTTAACAATGACTTCTATAAAAAAATTATATGAATGAAAAGTTATTATTTGTAATTTTCGTAGTGTCACTTCATCATGTGTACATATATATAAAATCGATCTTCGATTTAAATCTTAAGATTTAAAAAATCTTTTTATATTTTTTTTTAAAAAAGACCAAAAAATTATAGTACACTACTAAAGAAACTAATCTTAATATTCCATATATATATATATATATATATGTTAAGTGATCGATATTTTTTTTGTTTTAAATTAACACTAGTCAATGATTCATCATATGTATATATTAAATAATTGAAGAATTAAACATAAAGTTTGGTTTTTTAAATATGAGAATTCATGATTTGTTGTAGTTTTGTATAAATTATAGAATTTTTTTGGGTTTTGGCTTTGACCTTCATAAACCATAAGATTTTCAAATATTTTTCTCTATTTTATTTAAAACCACCCTTTATCTCATGATTTATGCTCACCATAAGGATTTATGTACTGTTGGATATATAAGCATGAATCATTGTATCCCACCAGGCTTTATATATATATTTTTCTAAAATTTGTATAGAGCCAACGATTTATATAAAAAGTGGGAGGACAAAAATATTTTCCTTTCTAATTTAAGACAATCTAATAATTTTTACCCTCATTTAGTTTTCTTAAATAATTTACCCTTGTAAATATGAATAATTGTTCGAACATTTTTTCTCACAAGTATGTTGGTGGACGTATATGTACAAGGGCATCATTATATTCTCTCTACTCTCTATGTTGTTGCGTGAGTAGGAATTGAAGTAACAATGTTAGAATATAATTAACATCAATTAGAATTATTTAGTATATCTGAATATTTATTATAAAATATTATGTCTTTATTATTACGATTCTCTTAGTCCCTATAAATACTCTTTTATATTGTATCATTTTAGATAATTTGAATAGACAATTTGATCATACTCAATAATACACAAATCCTTTCTCTAGTTTAGTCTCTTATTTCTAACAAGCAACAATAGAATGAAATAACAAACCCTCAAGATTTGGAAAATGATCACAAAAAAAAGGTGGCCAAAAGCACACAATGGTATTCATTCAAAGTTACAGAGAGGAGGGACAAAGATTTTGAAAGATGAAATAGGTGTTCTCTTTCGTCAACATGAGATCTCTTAGTTTAACTCTTTCAAGCTTCTTTAGATCTACACAGTTGTCCATTTCTTCTCATCTTTTTTATTTTCAAAGTTCTTCCCGTCTATCATTGGGGAATTCACCTTTTGCTAATATATTTATGATTTTTATTAATTCACTCTGAAAAAGAATATGAAATTGAAATTCCCCCTAAGATGTCTTATGGTCACTTGTTAAAGAATATATGGAAAACAAAAATATTATTTGTATATTAAAATCAACAATTAAAATTAACCGCTATGTATTTATATATAAATACATATATAATTTAACTTATTTTTAATATATATTTTGTATTTTAATTTATATTTTATATTAGTGACTGATTTTAATATACACCTAATATGATTATATTAAAAATTACTAATCATTATGTGAAAAAATTATTTGAACTTTTTTATTAAAATATCAATTATGATTTTTCCATTTTTTTTTGGTATTAATGATTTTTCCGTTTAATGCCTCATGACTAAACCTTCAATGTTCCGTTCAATAATGTCGTGGCCCAAAAAACAATTGATAAAAATGGACATATTATCAAAGACACTAAGATATTCCGACCAAAAAAAAAGACACCAAGTGTTGGAGCTTGTTAATGATTAATTGGCTATCCATTATAGCAACTCTGTTAGCATGACTAAGATGTATATAGTTTTTTTTGAAATAAAGGGAGTTCAACACAATAGGGTGGAGCAAAGAAAGTGTCTACAAACAATAAGAAATTCAAAGAAAAATTCATTCCAGTCATCTTCGGCATGACCATCAACAACCAAAGAGCTCACCACCAATTCACTCCTCTGCAAAAGTAAATGATTTGTTGATAATTTTTACCACACTCAAGGCATGATTTTGGAAGAGTCTGCCATTCCTTTCTAGCCAAATTGTCCAGATAACAGCAAAGAACCCAACGAACCACCTCCTTCTGTCCACCTTTCTTACTGAAGAATTTGTCCAGCTTTCAAAGTGATGCCTTAGTGTACCTAGAAAGCTCCAACTCCTTCCAAGGGCAAGCAACCAAGCATACCACACCTGCCAAGTGATGTCACACCCAAGAAACAAATGAAGAGCAGTTTCCACAGACTTACAGCATAACACACACATATTGTCATCCAGATCAATAACCCGTAATCTACAGAGTCTATCCTTAGTATTCACCCTGTCGACCAACACAAACCAAGAAAGAAGCTCAATCCTCGGAGGGACAAACCCTTTCCAAACAGCACTAGTGAAGCTATAGCTCGTGATTTCCTCCGGTAGAACTTCCGTCTGTAGCACCTGCACAAAGGAGTTAGTTGTATAAACACCTGTTTTATCAAATTTTCATACCACTTTATCCTCTCTCTCAGTTGTGAGCTTGACTGATAGTAATATCTCATGAAGTTGGTTTACTAAATCCAACTCCCACTGGAACAACTCTCTCCCCCACTGAAAACTCCAAATCCACTCTAACTCATCCCAAAACCCACAATCCCCTATCACAGATCCGTTAAGATTTGAAACCGAGAAGAGCCTAGGGAACAAATCTTTCAACACTCCATTAGGTAGCCATCTATCCTCCCAGAATCGGATTGTTCTGCCATTCCCAAGGTCCATAGACAACCCTCTGATCATCTTATCTCGCACCTGCGGCTTGCTTATTTGTAACTGACATATATCCTTCCAAGGACCCCCTTGTGGGTATAGGCTGGCCTTCCAGCAGCCCCGCAGTATCCATGTTATTACAGGAGCAAACCACTTTCTTCCATAGAGGACAATCTTCTTTTGAGAACCTCCACCACCACTTAAAAAGCAATGCTATATTTCGAATCACTGCATCACCAACTCCTAATCCACCCGCCTTCTTGGGAGCCATTACTACTTCCCATTTCACGAGCGGTAACCCATGCCTCCCATCCTCTGTACTCCACAAGAATCGTCGCTGAAGGGAGATCAACTTCTCTGCCATTGTCTTCGGCATCTCATATAAGTTAAGATAGTAAATAGGTAGGCTATTAAGGACAGACTTGATGAGGACCAACTTGCCCGCTTTGTTGAGGGCCTTTGCTTTCCACAAACTCAACTTTTCTTCCACTTTGTCAATTACTGGTTTCCAGGTCGTAACCTGCCTCGGATTCGCTCCCAAGGGAATGCCCAGATATCTGATTGGTAGTGACGCCTCCTTACAACCCAATAAAAGACACATTCGACGGACCCACGGCCTATCACAGTTGACCAGAATGAAGCTGGACTTATCAAAATTGATGCTCAAGCCGGACATCAGTTCAAAGCATCGAAGTAGCCGCTTATAATTCCTAATTGTCTCCTCTTCAATCGGGTAGAAGAGTATAGTATCATCCGCAAACTATAAGTGTGATAACTCAATGTTATCCCTTCCAACCAGTAGCGGATAGATACACCCATTCCTTACTGCCTCCCCAATCATTCTATGGAGAACATCAACAACTAATACAAACAGAAAGGGGGATAGAGGATCCCCTTGTCTCAAACTCCTTTTCATTTTGAAAGGCTGTGAAGGTGTTTCATTGATCAGTACCGACATAGATGCAGAGCAGACACACTCCTTGATCCACCCTCTCCATCTCTGGCCGAAACCCATCTTCTGCAATACAATATCCACGAAGCTCCACTTGACCCTATCATAGGCCTTTTGGAAATCCAGCTTTATTACCGCCGAGCTCTTTTTCCGTGACTTCAGCCAGTGCACAGTTTCACAGGCGATTAGAGCCCCATCATGTATTTTCCTGCCCTTAACGAAAGCGCTTTGCGTCTCCCCTACCAAACCTAGCATTACCTTTCGCATCCTCCGAACCAACACCTTAGATATGACCTTATAAACACAGCCCACCATACTAATCAGTCGGAGATCCTTTATTTCTCTGGCGCCAGTAAACTTCGGCGCCAGTGCCACCCAAGTGACATTCGAGTTGCTAGGTAGCTTTGCTGACTGGAAGAATCCGATCACCGCTCCAGTGAACTCCCTTCCCAATTCTCCCCAACACTTCTTTATAAAATTCATATTATACTCATCGCTGCCTGGTGCCTTTGTTGACTCACAGTCCCACACTGCATCCTTTATTTCGTCAGTTGTTGGCATCAACTCTAACTCAGCTGCCTCTTCCTCATTAACTTGCTTTACCAGCCCATCCCTGAATCCAATATTAGGCGATGCCCCTTGGTGATATAGCTCCTTATAGAAGTTTCGTATAGCAATCTTGATCCTGGCTTGATTCCTCACCAATCTCCCATTAACCATTAAGGCATCAATCCGATTGGACCTTCTCCGAGCTGAGGCTAAATTGTGGAAATAACGAGTGTTTTGATCCATCTCCTTTGCAAGCTGAGATCTTGACATCTGCTTCCAATGTAGCTCCTTTCTGATGTACCATTTCTTACAGAAGCTTACCAGCGCCTTTCGTCTTGCTTCCACCGTCCCATCTGCCACTCCGGTGCTCACCATGTCATCTACTTTTTGTATTTCATCCCCACACTGTGTAATCCTTGTGTCCATATCCCCAAAATTCTTTCTATGCCATCTGCTCAGCGGAGTCGTCAAAGCCTTTAACTTGTCCGTGAACTGCCCATCTCCTAAACTCCTCCATTCCTCCTTTACCATCCTCAAGAACCCATCATGAGTAAACCATGAGTCCAAACTCCGAAAAGGTCTTGGCCCCCCTCTAATCCGTGTGACCTCTATAATCATTGGACAATGGTCAGATAACCCTCTAGGTCCTCTTCGCAACCTCGTCTCCGGAAACTCTTCTAACCACTCCAAACTAACCAGAACCCTATCAATACGACTGCATGATTGCCCTCTGAACCAGGTGAATAAGCGATCTGTGAGTGTTAAGTCCACTAACTCCATATCCTGAATCCATGATCTAAACTCTGCTGCAGTCGCCGTCAAAGAAGTAGCTCCCTTCCATTCTTCCACATGAGTTATCTCGTTAAAGTCCCCCATGTAACAAAAAGGGACTTGACATAGCCCAGCTAGAAAGCTCAGCTCTTCCCATGTAACAAGCTTTTCCTCCCTATATAGTTAGATCATTTATTTACTATTTATTTGCCATAGAAAAGCCTGTAGAGTTTGTTAAAATAACAATTTTATAGTTTCTTATATATAAGGTTATTCTTTGTACAGTATAGGGTGTGATTTGCCACACTAACGAAAAATCTTCAGCTCTATCTTCCATATTCTCCCCTATCCTTATTCTTCTTTCTTCTCTGTCGCCATTTTTCTTTCTTCCTTTGTACAGCCTCACCAGCTCACTGCTCAAATGCTAAGTTTTAACACTAAGATATCATAAAACTGATAAAAAAAATCAATAATGATAAGAAACAACAAAAAATAAGTATTACTCAAATTGACCAATCTAATTAACTTACATGATTTGTTGATTAAAGTATTCCCCATGGAAAAAACAAATTAAAGAAAAGAAAAACTATATATATAAATAGGTAGCCTTCTTAAAGCATTCTCACAACAAAAAAATAAATATGATTATAAGAACTATACATTATATAATTTTTAACTTTAGGGTACCCAAAATCATTCTAATGCACAGTACTGTCAATGCAGTCAATAGTTAATGTTATTAGCAAAAACTACCGATGCAGTTGAACCGTTTTTTGATGACTAAGTAACAGAACTTTTCTTTATGGCACGTGCTCGGCTCACTGACAAACCAAATGCTGCAACAGCTGCTCCAACTGTAAATTCAAGAAAGAATGCTATTTAAAAGTTAGGTTGGATAATAAAAAACTTGGATGCTGTAAACTTTTGGTGCATGTGTCAAACCTTATATATAAACAAAGGTTACCAAAGGTTATCAAATCTTGAAGTTTTAAACTCTTTCCATGTTTAAGTCACAAATTCGAGTTTATGATTTGAGTAAGTTTGATAACCTTGTTTCCAAGTTCTGGTCAGAGGAAGGGAGGAACGCACCTAAGGCAAACATAAGAGATTGATAGAAAAATTGCTGTTGTTGTTTTCTTTTCTTTGCAGTCTCACTCTCTGGAATGTTCAAATGAGGGTGTTCTGCAGCCTTGACAATCTTCTGGTACAGATAACTTGAGTCATCCAATTTCATACTTACATGAATAGGTACCTCTATTCCCAATTGTTGAGCAACCTATACATAGATGATAAAATACTGAATTCAAAGGTAAAAGTATATCAAATCATAGAAAATCATCATGTTTGCAAACTATTTGGTGGCTACAATCTGAAAGCAAATTACCTTTACTGAATCCAGTAACGCCCTCGGATGGGGAGTTAAATCATCCTTAGCGGCAATGAGGAGGCAAGGAACTCTATAGCCAGTTAGTTCTCCTTTTCTAACAACCCTCTCAAGTAAATCTCTGGATTTCCTCCATGAATGTTCATCTGAGCTGGAAAATAGGGAACATAGATCTTAAACAACGAAATTGGAATAAAATCCAAAAATTAAGTCAGATTACTTCAATTGAAAAATTTATTCCATCAGTGACCCTAAAACCACAAAATTTGGTGTACTAATAGTCTAATACTAGTAAGTGAACTCAGAAATCAGAATTGCTTTTGTATTTTAATTTAACAGGAGTATATAGCTGTGCCTAGAAATAACAAACACTAGTAGCAAAATATATATTGCTATGTATGTCTTTGACTTATGAATCCTAGCAATACTCGAGGAAGGAAAGGAAACATGAATGCTTAGCCAAATTAAACTTCAATGACTTTTAGAGCAACCCATACATAGGTCGGAGATTCAAGATATCCAGGATTGAGTGACTTGGTTTCTAGTTCAACAAAGTTCATCGACATTCAAATATTATTCTTTTCATGTGGAACACAGCATATTTTAAGCTAACATACACACTTCTAGAAGATCTCATTTCAATATCAATAATGCAACCCAGCAGTCCTACAACTATGATGCAGCAAAAGCATTAAGCCATGAAAATTTTGCACCACACCTGTCATACACAAAAAGAGCTACATCACATGCAGCCAAACAATTCTGATTTGACAAAAACTTTGATACGCCATCCTCTGGTATCTCGCACAATATGAGAGTTTTCCTAGTTCCCTATATGGTAAATATCAGGGTTAGAAGTAACATCTACAGGAATTTGTATATACTTATCACCAAGAGTGAATTAGATTCAGGAAAAATCAAAATCACTTAATTGATTATCACATTTTCTCATCATAATACTCACCCCAATTAGTTCAACTACATTTGCTGCATACTGTTCAACTGTTGTAGGAGTATAACTATCTGAGAAAGGCCTGCACAATCAACAGAGGAAGTTGTTGATTTGAAGCAAAACAGCAATAAGCAGTATAAGCATATTAAATTTTACTTGGTTATAGACTCAAATTTAGAATACAAGGAAGCAGCATATAATTGGGGAATTGGACTATGATGATCAGTACAAAATCACACCTTTCCAAGAATGAATTCAGCAAAGCAGATTTCCCTGCATTTTTAGAACCAAGAACATAGCATTGGAACACATTTCTTTCTGTTGTTTGCTTCTTGCGGTCTGTTGATCTTCTACGAGTAACTTGCAAAGCTGTAGCAGGATTACCACTATATCCAATGTAAATCAAATTAGCCAAGCTAAGTGTTGGATCAAGTAATGTCATGAGGGCCCACTGCAACATACAATTATTCAAAAATAAAAATAAAAATAAAAAAATCAAACACACTCAACTTCCAGCTAAATGTAGACAAGATAGTAAAGAAGCATTCTTTTCAATTTACCAACAATAGAAATGTACAAGAAGTAAATTGATGCAAATGGAGAATTGGATGATGTCCTACTCCTATCCAACAGATCCGGCAAAGCGAGAAGTAGAAAGGGATAATTGAATAAAATGCAGGAGGCTCCCACATGGGAACAACGGAATTAAAATGCTCAATACTAATAATCATAGTAACACTAACAAGTAACCTACTTCAACAACTATTCCAACATGGTGGACTACTAACCAATACAAATCTTCCCTGATAGAGATAGGCATATCAGTTCCACAATTTAAACCCAAAAAATTATGATTGTGTCTGTCCTGGTTCTGATTACAATCTTTGTTAAATTTTCCATCAGAGCTAGTTAAATTATGATATGGATCTACCTCACAAGCTATCTACTGCAGTAGCAAGTGAAAGGCCATTTACACCATGGACCCAGTATTGCTAAAATCAGGAAGGATAAAAATCCTTTCAGATATTTCTCCAACAGCAACCGGTTGGACAATAAAAGACAGAGAAAGTGATTGATAAATCACCTGAGACAGAAATCCCTTCAGAGATGCATAACCCATGCTAGTTTTCTCGGTTGCATCCTTGTATGGAGCATCATTCCATGGACTAAAATTCAAAAGCAAGTGGTAATCTGAGACTTATAATTCCAGGCAAAATGAAGAGCTAGCTATATCACTGTTTCAAGATATGTATGACGAATCACTAGGGGGAAAAAGGAAGCAATGAACATCTTTTTAAGATATAACATTTTTGAAAAAATAGAAGGATTAAAATGTTTAAAATTAATACCATTATCAAATCCAGGAGAAAAAGCTTATACGTGGAATTACAAGGGTAAAAAAAGAAAAAAGAGGCATTTTTAAGAGGCAAGACAATGTAATCTTTCAACATAAACATAAGAACTGTTAATACCCTTTTTCAAGTATCTTATAACGGCAATTTTGTCTGAGATATGTTATTGACTGTTGGACCTAGTAACTATCTCAAAGCTCTACTGTTGATGCTTAATCAATAGCTCAAGCTATTAGAGGCCATCAAACAATTTAAGTGTACTTCCTCAATGTCACAAAAGAGTAATTTAACTATGCAGATTAATATAACCCCCCTCACCTCCCCCCCCCCCTTCCCCAACAAAAAAAAAAACAAAAACAAAAAAAGTGCAGATTAATATGATAGTAGTGGAAAATTAATTACTTATTTGGGAAAAGAAAAAGGGACAAATAAAGGGAATGTTCACCTCTCTGGAGCAGTATTAAAAAGCTTATCAACTTCTGCAGGGCATAGGGATCGATCCTAGAAAGTGCCAAGTTTTGAAACATCAAAGAACAGAAAGTATAAATTAAAATGCACATGGAAGCTAACTAAATGGAGGTGCATATTGGAGTGGATAAAAAATGTTGTGACATACTTTATCTGTATCCAACAATCGAAA
This sequence comes from Arachis hypogaea, assembly GCF_003086295.3. Lineage (NCBI taxonomy): Eukaryota > Viridiplantae > Streptophyta > Magnoliopsida > Fabales > Fabaceae > Arachis > Arachis hypogaea. The sequence continues at coordinate 114,011,805 of NC_092047.1, read as the reverse complement.
GGTACCATTCAAAAACTCTATAGCTTCACTTGTTAGCTCCACACTCTGCAATATTATGTCAAATAAACCAAGTTTCTTACATATATTTGCAAGTTAAATAGAAATTGCAGAACTCCTTATTTATCAAGAATATTTGTCAGAATTTGACGGCTTAAATCAAAGATAAATGTGATATTTGGTAGAAAATGCAAACCATTTCTCATGTTTTGAAAATGATCATTTGACTAAACAATCATGCATCATAAAAACAATGCAATCAAATATTTGCATCTCTTTGGCTTTAGGCAATCATCAACATTGAGAAAACCTCAAATTAGTAGTTTTACAGCTCAATTTGCTAGTATAATCCATGTATATAACATTTTTGCATTCTACTTTAGCAATTAGATACATTTTTTGTTATGGAGTTATGAACCAAATAACAATTAAACGGCAATACCACACAGAAGAAAACTTAGAACTTCAAGATAGTAAAAAGATGAAAATATGACCTGATCAGGAGCCTTCTTAGATGGAACTGGAAGGCAATCATCCCGGAGTTTTAAATTATTATCATACCCAAACTTTCTTAGAACTGTCCAAAATGTCTCTGTGCTTCCTTTCTTTAGATACATATTATGGATATAAATAAAGCCTGGAAAAGTAAGACCAGTATAGTTTACTCCTTCAGGTACTTTCTGCTCTATAAGTCTTTTGACTCTTGTGATTTCAGATGGCTGCAATGGTGCATTGAAGCATCTAACCTGTCGATATATGAATTCCAATACTAAAGACAGCAAAAGAAACTGTACATTCATAGTATGCAAAATTTGAAAGCCAAAAAAGAAAGGAGGGAGGGACTCCATCAAAAACCTGATATTCATTTAGTTCTTCATCATTTAGGGCACCATCCATGTCTTGATCACAGATTACAAATATTCTTCTTAATGCCCTTACACATCTATCTGTTAAAGCATTTCTTTCATAATCAAACAATGGATCGACTGGATGCAGTACTGATTTTTGTGCAAAATAGAAAACTTCAGGGACCTAGAAGCAATCAAAGTTACACATTAAATATATGGCACTTGAGTTTTGGAACATAGGAAGTCAAACGTTACACCAAATATAATAAGTAGCAATCTGTATATATGCATGAGTTTCCTGCAATCTGTGTATCTTCATCTTATGTTCTGATACATAATGGACAAACTACAAAAGTTTCTATTTGCAAGATTAAACAATATATAAGTATAAACGATTAATAATAATCTCATAAAACAACAAACCTGATACATCGTAGCTGCAGAACATTCAATACAGGTAACAACTTCCTTGAATTGTTGCATGATCTGTGCAGTGAAACTCTCTAAGCTCACTAGCCGACTATCATCCCGCAGATCTAGCTTACAACCAACCACAACCACCGGTGCCTTCACCTGCATCATGACCAGGTAAATTCCAACAGAAGGTTATTTGCTTGCCGTTCATATTTCCTCAGTTCCTTCAAAAAAACTAATCCAAACACCAACCTCTAACCGGCGTAGCTCGGGAAGCCAGTAACTACTCAAACGCTCAAATGTTGCACGTTCCTCACAATCATACGTTAAAACCACTGCATCAGCTTGCTTCAATTCCTCATTGCGCGTGCCTTGTTTGTCCAAACTAAACAAAGCAAGCCACATTTGCTCACATCACATTAACATAATAAAACATCCAAAAGTATGTATACAACATTCATCTATCATAATAATTACAACAATTAACACACGAAAAATGTTAATCCAATCAAGATACTGGCATACAATTTTTCATACAAAACATTAACCCAAAAGAAAATGTTAATCCAATCAAGACAGTTGCTATGCAAATGTTATATCATAATAATAACAGTAAAGTTCAAGACTTTAACAGTTGATTAGATAATAATGAATTTAGAATTTTGTGAAAAACATATAAACACAAGCATAACAGATTATAACACTTGTATAAGTGCTGAAGATTCAGCGAATGGCATGCACCTTCCAGATTATAACACTAAAGAAGATAAAATTTGAAAGCAAAAACAGAATCATAGTTCATTCAGTTAATTACTTAAATCTAGGGTATATCTAAAATTAACACAATTAAACAGTTTTTCCATTAATGGTTGTGTTTCATGATAGAGGACCTTGAAGGAGTGTCAATAAGGATGAGAGGAACGGAATCATTGAACAAATTATGAGGCAACCGCGTGGGAGGGAGCAGCGGTGGAACCGATTCGGAGTAAGAGCCGGAAGCCATGGCAGCAATGAGGGTGGATTTTCCGGTGGATGCGTCGCCAGCTACGGCGATTCTGAGCTCCCTGCTCCGGCGACGTCCGCCGGAGAAGAAGGTGGAGGGACCTAACAGCAAAACCATTGAATTGAATCGAAAGCGCGAACGTCGATAACAATTAGTGAGAACGTGAATCGTTTTGCCGTGCAGAGATCACAATCGAACGAGGAATCCGTATCATTATATGCAATATAGAATTTAATTTATTAACATGTACTTATTAAATTTCTTATCTTTTAAGTTAAAAAAAATAAAAAATACGTAAACAATATTTTTGAATATTTGTTGATCACCCATGGTATATTAGATTATTAGTACATCATAAATTAAGTAGACACCCAAAAAAACCATAAATTAACTACTAATAAGTAAATATATATTATTTAATATTAAAAAATACTTCATTACAATAGATATGATATGACTTTCAAGTTTTAATATTTATATAATATAAATTATTTTAATTTGTCAAAAAGAGTATAGTCATGGTCAAATTTTTTTTATGTTACGATTTTAAACGAATAAAGAGTCAATCAATTTTAAATAATTTTATTAAATTATATAATTTTACGATTTAAATTTTATTATAATTTTATATTTTAAGTATAAATTTATTTTTTAAATTTTAAGTAAAATCTCATTTTTTTTATTTTATTGCAACAATTAGATAAGCTCAAATTTATATTGTCTATCACATTTTACTTACTTAAGAAAAGAAATAAAAAAAATTCATTTCCAACATATTAATCATATTTTTTTTTGCCATATAATTTTAAGGTTTTTAATATATAATTTTTTTTAATAATGAATTACTATATTATTATTTTTTCGCACGTAAATACGTAAAAATGCTTGAAATTGAGAAATGCTATTTCAATTAAAAAAAAGTAAATAAAAATAGCATTTAGGGTTTAAGGAGATAATTTCAGTTTCATTTCATTAGGGTTTAAGCATCAATGTTGATTTCGGCAAAACGGAAAATGTTCCTCCGCTCCATCAGAACAACCTACCTCGCTTCCACACGCCACCTTTCCACGGCGGCGCCGCCACGAACACCCTCATCTTCCTCCCCATCCGGCGGCGGCGGCGGTAGAGACACGCTGGGGCGGAGGCTGATGAGCCTTGTGTTCCCGAAACGCAGCGCAGTGGTTGCGATCAACAAGTGGAAGGAAGAAGGTCACCCTCCGCCACGCAAGTACGAGCTAAATCGAATTGTTCGCGAGCTACGTAAGAACAAGAGCTTCAAACACGCGCTTGAGGTTGATTCCTTCTATTCTCTTCTCTTCCTTTATTAGCTTGAAATATAAACTTATAATAAATATTAGTAACCTTTTGGGTTTGTTGCTTCGGATTTGAAGTTTCGATAGTTATACATATGTGATTTCTAGTTTCATCTTCGCCATGTTTTTCGCAATGAAGAAAAAATTTCTGTGGCTTATTTGGATGAACTTTCTCAATCAAAGCTGAAGCACAAAAGGAAAATGTTTATCTTCAAAAATTGAATATTGAGAAGTTCTGAAGGATTTGCTTATTGTCATATATACTTTTGAGAATTAGAACCAAAGTACCAAACTGATTATAGCACATGATTAGCTGAGATTTTTATGAATTATCCAGTTGGTTATACTTAGTCGCACTCACATCATTAGTTGGTTGGTTGGTTAGTAACTGTAATTGTATGAATTACATTGCTAATGTAGCTTATGTGGAAAATAAGAATTTGTGTTTTTTGAGTTCGACTGAACTTTGTTTATTGTAGAGTTGAATCTGCTCAGCAGTAAAGGAATACATTATGTGCTTTGAATGGAAGTTTAGTTATGAAGAGGAATACATAGGTTAGATTAACGTATTGTAACTGTAAAGCATATTGATAGATAAGTAAAACTATCGAGTCAATGTTGACCGAGTGAAGCTGCTGTAAATATAGGCTCATGAGTCATGAAAGGGCATGCCAACATAGCGAGTTGGGCAAGTTGCCTTTCTTTGTCTGTTGGACCCGGTGATCGTAGTATGTAACCTATTAATGGCATATTTACCAAGATGCCTGCTTAGTTTTCTTAAAAGTTTTAGATATTAGGTATATTATCGTGCATTCATTGGAGAGACTTTTATTGGGGCTAGAATTGAACAATTTCATATTTATTGCAAATTTAGGTCTGTGAATGGATGACCTTGCAGCAACATATCAAGCTAGTGCAAGGAGACTATGCTGTCCACTTGGACTTGATAGCTAAAGTTCAGGGTTTAAACAGTGCAGAAAAATTCTTTGAGGATCTTCCTGATCAAATGAGAGGCAGACAGACCTGCACTGCTCTTCTTCATGTCTATGTCCAAAACAATTTGGCAGACAAAGCTGAAGCCCTCATGTCAAAAATGTCAGAATGTGATTTCTTGGGATGTCCACTTCCTTTCAACCACATGATATCTCTCTACATTGCAAATGGGAAGCTAGAAAAGGTCCCGCAAATTATTCGGGAATTGAAGATGAACACATGTCCTGATGTTGTTACTTTCAATTTGTGGTTAACTGCATGTGCTCTGCAAAGTGATGTTGAAACTGCAGAAAGAGTAATGCTCGAGTTAAAGAAGGCAAAAATTGATCCAGACTGGGTAACATATAGTACATTGACTAATTTGTACATTAAAAACAATTGCCTTGAAAAAGCAAGATCTACTTTGAAGGAGATGGAGAATAGAACCTCGCGGAACACTCGGGTTGCATATTCCTCTCTCATTAGCTTGCATATGAATATGGGGAATAAAGATGAAGTTAACCGATTATGGAAGAAAATGAAGGCTTCCTTTCGCAAAATGAATGATAATGAGTATCTTTGCATGTTATCATCGCTTGTGAAGCTTGGAGACTTTGCTGCAGCTGAGAACCTCTATAGTGAGTGGGAATCTGTTTCTGGGACTCATGATGTCAGAGTTTCAAATATACTTCTTGCTTCATACGTTAACCAAGACCAGATGGAAATGGCGGAAAATTTTTATCATCGGATAGTAGGAAATGGCGTAAGTCCTTCTTACACTACATGGGAGCTATTAACATGGGGCTATTTGAAAAATAAGGATGTGGAGAAATTTCTAGATTATTTTGAGAAAGCCGTTTCTAGTGTGAAAAAATGGAATCCTGATCAAAAGTTAGTGAGAGAGGCATTCAAAATCCTTGAGGAGCTGGCTCATATTGAAGGGGCAGAAAAATTGTTGGTTATCCTTCGCAATGCTGGCCATGTGAATACTGATGTGTATAACCTATTTCTCAACACTTACGCAAAAGCTGGTAAAATGCCTCTTATTGTTGCTGAGAGGATGAAAAAGGACAATGTTCAGTTGGATGAAGAGACTCATAGGCTCTTGGATCTGACCAGTAAAATGTGTGTGAGTGATGCTTCACTGATTCTGTCCACAGCACCAATTGAAGGAGTATTAGAATAAACTATGATTTGGTTGAGCCTCACCTCCAATTGTTTATATTCATACTCAAATATGTGAATACAATGACGGGATTGTTGATGCTTGTGAATAAGGTAACAGCGCTGGTATCAAATTTTCAGAGGCAGAATCAGAAGATTTCCGCTGTTCGATTCTGTAATCTATTCATGAGGTATGTTAGCAACATGTTAAAATGTTTTTGTACAGGTAAATATGGGGCCTAACCCTAACTTGTCACAATTTTACTAACCCGTTTTCGTCTACTTGTAGTGTATGCCAATTCTGATTTTTGTTTCACATATAGAGAACTATGTTTCACACTTTCACTTACCTATATGGAGACTTCTAAAATTTATGGAAATTGATTAAGTGTGCCAATGTTGGTAAAGTTGTTTCTTCTGATTTTCTAACAAGCGGTGGATGGATATTGGAAGTGCATCTAAGATGGAAGTTTTGTTGACCTAAATCTTTGTCCTGTGTATGGTTCCATCATATCCTGGTTTGGTACGTTTAATGTGTCTGTTTCTTTTGGACACAAGTACCCAAGAAACTCAACCTTTATTGAGTTTCACCAACCATTATCCTCAGCGTATTGGCATTATTATTAATCTTCAATTTTTCCGAGTTATGTATTAACTCTTCTGATGACTTTGACCTCATTAGACCTGCTTCATAAAACTTTGGTGGTTCCTGAATCAAGAGTTGACTTCTAATTCTGAATCAAGAGGTTACTGAATAAGTATTAATATTATACACTAGTGTGTGACACATGATTATATCTATGTATTATAATCACTTCATCATCTCCTAATCTAACTCGCCTAAACCATAATGAAGTTTATCATTTAACTTATTGCATAATACATGAGTAATAAGTAGCTAATCTTTAGCATAATAGTATATCCTCTATTTTGTGAAAGTATTGTCTCTTTTGGTTATTAGTGATTATTATTAAATCACAAATATAAATAGTAAAAGCAGAAAATAAAAACTGTAATTTCTGTAAATATTAAATAATGAATTTGTGACAAGTATCAGTATGAAGTTAACTTCAAATGAAAACATTTAATTTGTAATGAACATAGGTTCTTGGAAGAATTGTTCCAATAAGAATTAATGCTGGGGTAGAATATCTTATACGGTTTCTAGTTTAATGTGATATCCCCAATGTGAGGGTACATTTCAGGGTTCTATAATACGAAGAAGAATAGTAGGTAGAGGATTGCAACCTTGGTAATGCAGTTAAGACAAATGTTTCATGTTTCAAATATTTATGGAGGATTTGGTATGGTGGTTTAAAAGTTTGCTACAACTTTCCTCATACGTACATAAGACCTAGTTTAACTTAACATCTACCTCCTCCTCCTTCAATTATTTTTTATATTTAATTTTTATAAGGCAAGTTGGGGGGTGTTTACCTGCATCTTATAAGATTGCTCACCAACATAAATAATAAGTTTGACATTCAAAATTGAATTATTTAAACATCCTAAGTGATATTATTTGACCAAAAGGATAAATGACATAAGAGAAGGTTCATGTGGAGCAAGCAGAGGAGGGCTATGAGAATTAAGAGGAAATATAGGCAACAACCATAAATAAGAGGGGTTTACCGAACCCAACCCACATACATAAATACATGCCCACGTCCCCAGCCATAGCTACCAATGTTTCTAATTTACATATAATACAGAACATAAGGTTGTAGTGTAATGAGTAACATCATCCTATTTATGGGGCTGAATTATTTTCAACCATACTATGAATTATTATTATTATTATTATTATTATTAACATGTAGACCAATTTTAGCTCAATAATATCTTATATATGTATTCGTAACCTATAGCTCTAGTCAAAATGAAAAAAATAAAAACCATTAATCAAACTCAAATGATTCTAATGTTGATTAAGTAAACCAACCCTTACAACATAATATAATCATATTAATAAGAAAGAAAAGGAAGCACTTAACTATATCTAGAAAATATCACTATTTTGTACAATATGCTTTCTTTCTTTCTTTTTCTTTATTTTATTTTATTTTATTTTTTTTTGAAAAAAAAAAAGATCTAGTTTGTTTTGTGTTGTCCCCACCACTATACCCCACAAAAGTTTATTTAGTTAAGTTGCAGGTCAGAAGTTGGAGCCTTTAAAAGCCTCCATTTCTCTCTTCCTTTACAGAACATCAGGAGACAGAAACTTCAACTGTTATCAACATCAAAGACATTAACACCAACAACAGCAACTACAAAAAACAATTTAGACTCTTCTTCTTTTGCTATGGCTGCCATGGATGATGGTATTGTTCATCATCATGATGATGCTGCTGAAGTTGGTTTTGAAGAAGGAATGCTCTGGCTACCCTCTCATGTTTTGGATGAGGCGTGCGGCACTAAGGTCCCTTTTTCTGCTATATTATTTATTTCATTCTTTCTTCTCTCATTATCTTTCTTTGTTTTCCAATTAAACAAATTAATTTAACATTGTTTTTCATGATTGAATACTATAATTTGGACATAGCTATTTTTATGGATGTTAGACATATATATTATTAAGCATGTTAGATTGTTAAAACTGAGCATAGTTCTCTTATTTCTAGATATTCTTTCTACTTTTTCTTTTCTTTGATTGTCATGAATCTCAACATGGTATTAAAATTTTAATAATGGAGAAGATTTACTTGCAATTGCAAATGAATGAACAATTCACCATGATCATCTTGTCACAATAAGTGAATAATTATCCATTTTTCATTTAACATTAATTTCGTATATCAATCTACATACCCAGATAGCTATATGTTCAATTAACACTTTGATTTCTGAAGTGTTTTTGTGTCGTCTTATTAATATTGAAATTGCTTACATTATCTGGTTCAATTTATCTTCAGGTTCATACTAGGAACCGAATCCATAAGGTCCAAATCCAGCATCAATTGCATCATCATCAACAGCATAATAACAAATCATGTGAAAAACAATCACAGGTAGCTATTATATCTCATATGTTGGGGATTGGAGAGACACTAGGAGCATACTTTAATTTGTGAAGTTAGGCAGGGGAACTGGGGTATGAAATTGATAATTTGGGTTTGATTGTTTCGGATTTACTTCTGTACTTCCAAAAAATACATGCCAACTTTAATTTTGTACTTTCCAAAAAATGCATGCCAACTCATATATATTCAATTACAATTAAATCTTCATGTGAAAACGATAAGTGAAAACTGTTAGATGGTTTGATATAATTGACTAAATTGTCATCTAATAGTTCTCAATTATCATATCTTTGCACAAAGACAATTACATGTGAGTAGTCATCACCGATGAAGTAATAGACTCATTTAAGTGAGATTGTATTTCATCACCGATGAAGTAATAGACTCATATCTTCGCACAAAGACAATTACATGTTTCCTTTTTTCAAGTACACATAGCATTATAAACTATTTAATTACCCCCACTTAGTATGAGGTAGGGGATGCAAGATATCTCTCAAGTGTTAGTGGGAATTGGGAACAGAGAATATACTTTTGCATTTTGCTTTATACCCAAATACAGTATTATTTTAATAAGAGATAACTGAAAGGTTGCCTATAAAGATGAACATTACACAAAAAAATAACAATAGTGGCTTTTCCAGGAAAAATATGAAGCATATATTACCAACATTCAATTAGAAATGTCATATTGATGCTTGCCTTGTTGGTCACATGCATACTCAATCTATTAGTAGGGTTGAAATTTTGGAGACTTTATGGTTTCATTGGTGAAAAGGTGGAGCTCGGTTGCAATCACATATTTTACTATTTCTTTAAATTAAAAAGAGTATGAAAAATTCATCTGCTTATTAATTCATAAGCTAGTTGAAATTAGCTTAATTGCAGTACGAAAAATTGGCCAATTAACTATCACAAAAATATAACTATCACAAAAATATAACTAATTCGTCGTAAATAATAAACTGTCCCAAATTAGCTATTATTTAGCAGTTGATTGATCCCTCGCTAATTTCAAGTCGCTAATCTTTAAGAAAAAAAGGTTTTATTCGCTAATCCGTCACAAATTTTGCAGTACTCAAAATCTAGCACAAGATCATCATTGCATCAATGGCCAAATAGTAAAGTTATTGCTAATGGTGGACCTGGAATGCAAGCTATTTTCTTAGGATCAAGTCAAAGGTCTTGTGGCACTGGTGTCTTCTTACCACATCGAGCAGGCACAAATAATTTCCAACCAACCAAAAAGCCAGGTCAGCTGACACCTTACCTTGTTTTTTCCCTTAACAATTAATAGAAAATTAAAATTCTTTTTCCTCAATGCATTGTCACAAATAATATATATAAATATATTTTCTTTTTTTATATATATCATTATTGTAAAATTTAATTTTATATATTATCCGTATAAAAAAAATTATATAGATATCCAATCGTATTTTATCAAATCAATAAAAATAATTAATTTAACTTACTATTTAAAAATTCTTTATACTTTCACTAGTACATCAAATTCACTATTGTTGAATAATGATATAAATTTTTTTATAATTTCAGTACATCAAAATTAAATTATTATTTGTCACATAATTTATTAACTCACATTTCATTTATCTTAAATACTTATTAGTGACTTAAACTAAATTTCTTCAGCAACTATTTGCACGTGCTAATGTAAAATACTTTATCAAATCCTCCTTTTTGTTTGATGGAATTATCTGCTATCTATAATAACTATATTAAAATATGCACCTTGTTATAGTTCTTTTAGATATTATTAATTTATTATTGCATGAAATTCAGAATATAGTGTTTTATTTGCAGCTTGTTCTCCGGTTCTTCTTCCAGCAAGAGTTGTTCATGCTCTGAATCTTAATGTTCAAGCATTAGGAGTTCACATTTCACCCCCTCAAGGTCTCTTATATATCCAAGTAGTTTCAAAACTATTAAAATTTTGAAAAATATTGTTATTTTTAATAATAGTGATAAATATGCTAATAATTAATTATCATGGCCTTTAATTATTATTTCTTGTTGCATGCAGTTCACAAATCTAACACAAGATGTGAAGGGATGGACAATAATTATTCTAATAATAATAGTTCAACGAAAAAGAAAAGTGATCAGAAAGAAGTCTCTAAGCAATGTAGTGTTATTTCTCAGAATCAAAGTTCTTCTGCAGAGATATTTCTTCCAAAGGAATGGACTTATTGATTAGCAAGATAATCATATTTCAATAATATTGAAGATCAGTTATAATTCTGATGTACACACAAATTAAAAGGGGTTGATATTATGTATTTACGTTATAAAATAAATAGAAAAAAAAAATCATGCATCATATGGGATTGACTATATATTCATTAAATATTGTGCTATGTTAGATTTCTATATGATCTTGTAAATGTGTAAATTTTAAATAAGAATAGCACAAGGGTCGTCCCATTTAATTTGTATTTGCATGCTTCAGTAAAATCAGTATATTATATTATATTATATTACTTTATTATTAGAATTTGCATGTCATAATCATATCTCACTGCTCCTTGTTATATATACTTTGATTTTTATTCATCCAAAAAAATTGAAAAAAGGGGTGCTGTATTGTAAATAAATCATTCACGTTCCTTTTTTTTTCCCCCTCATCATTTGATCTAAGAAAATTTCAATATAATAATAAATGGCCCATAAATTTAAGGTCTTAAACATCAACTTATACATAACACCTAGCTAGTAATTCACATTAAGGAAAAAATGATCCTAATAATCTTGATTTAATTTAAAACCTAATTAATCACCAGTATGGGGTATAACCTGATTTAATGCCCTCTTGACTTCCACAATGCTAACCTTCTTCCCACAATTATTGTCCTTAACCTTGGCCCTCAATTCAGCCACAAAAACTCCATTGTTGAGTGAGGATTGAACCCCAATAACCTCAATCTTCATCTCTCTTAACACCAACATCACATCAAGTAGTAACCCTTCCCTATGACTACACTCCAACTCCAACAATGCATCACTCTCTATAATCGAAACCTGCACCGATGCCTCTGTGGCCGCCGCCGCCGCCACCTTGGTTGCGGTCTTCGTCCCCTCCACAATCCTCACCTATGTTGTGGAAATAAAAATATCAAATACAATATGGCATGATACATAAATACGAAGGCTAAATAAAAAGAGAAACTCTTGGTGACAGTAAAATTTAGTATTTTTAGTCATCATTTCATTAGTATAAATATTAAATTATTTTTAATAAATAAATTTTATTAATTTATGTGTGTAAATTTTAAAAAATATGAATACAACCTATATTGATTAATGTGTGTAAACTCTAGTAAATATATAAGTAAATTATATGATTTTTATGTGTAAAATATTTATAAATATGGGTATAAATTATTGTTAGTCAAATACTAACAAAAAATGATAATATTTGTTGGCCATGTAATATTATTCAAATAAAAATATCAAAGGTTAAATAATTTCTTTAATCTTTGTAAAATTGTGAATCTTTAATTCTTGACTCTAGGGGTTTTCTTTTTTTTTTTTTAACTTTCTATAAAATTTAAAATGTTTTATTTTGATTTCTGTTTTAGATATGAATTTAATCCAATTATGTATGAATTGATACATCAAAGTAATTAATTTTTAAATTAATTATTGAAAAAATCATTTAAATGCATGAATATAAATAAACTAACGTGTTAAATTCTTTATATAGTTTATTAAAATTAAACTGTTTAAATATTGACGTGACAAGACAAAATAAGATATTATCTAATAATCTGTTATATTAACATTTAATGAAGAAAAATTAACAAAAATATTGAAATCAAATTTTTTTTATAAGGAGGAAGAAAATAAGTGAAACCAAACAATTATTCACTAAAATTTTATGTTGACTAAAAATTTCTTTGAATAAAAATTAATCACAAATTTAAAATGGTAGTATTTAATGCAAATACACATATTATAATATGCATACAACATAGATAAGCAACTAAGCAAGTAAAATGAAGTGCTTATGCCATTGTAGTAGATCGATGATTATTACCTTCCTCTTCTCATGCCCTAACACAACCGTGTGTTGTTGTTGCTCCTTGTTGGAGGAGCCACAATGGTGAACTTCAATTGTTGTTGATGGTGTCCTCGAACGTTGTTGTTCAGCTTCCATTTGTCGGATACGTGCCTCTAAGTCTTGGATCTTCCTTCTAAGTTGTTTCACATATTCAATTGTGTCACCTAAAATTGAAGCTTTGTCCATTTTGGTAACAAATGGGACAAGTGATCTTAGGATGATGAATCTCTCATTTAGCTTCTCACGGCGGCGGCGCTCCGCCAGGACGTGATTGGCACTCAGCTCGTCCTGCGGAGTGCCACTGCCTTTTCCCCCTCCGCGCAGCCGGTCTGTCGGACCGGCTGAGCTGGTAGGGTTTGTGTTATTTGGAGAACTATTGTTTTCTTCATTGTTTTTGTTGGAGTGTAAGTAGGGCACGGTAAATAAGATGTATTTTAGGAGCCATTGGGAGGAGCCGTCGGCCGTGGCGGCGTGGAGATGTTCGTCGGCGACGAGGGATGTCCACTTGGCGAATGCTGATTGGTTGGAGCAAGTGACGTAGCATGCTATTGAAGGAGACTCAGCCCAACGGGTTGATTGATTTTGGAGGATGCTTGATACAGTTTGAGAATAGTGATCATCTTCTTGTGTCAATATTTGATCTTCTATAGGTGAAAAGACTGCAAAACCCTTATGCAAGTTAAGCAACTAATAATAATAAGGGTAAAGTATATTTTTTTTCCCTAAAATTTGGGAAAAGTTTTAAAAATATCCTTAAGTTTTATTTTGTTTCAATTTTGTTCCAAAAATTTTCGATTTGCATCAAATATACCCCTGACGGTTAAATTTTCAAAAAATTTAAGACCAATCTAACAATAATGCATGAAAATGATGCTTAATTTGCTTGTATTGAGGGTTGTTCTTATGAAATTGTTGTTGAATTGGTCTTAAATTTTTTGAAAAATTAGCCGCCAAGGATATATTTGATGCAAATCGAAAATTTTTAGGACAAAATTGAAACAAAATAAAACTTAGGGGTATTTTTAAAACTTTTGTCAAACTTAAGGGACAAAAAGTATACTTTACCCTAATAATAATAATAATAAATAAGTTTAATTTTGATATATTGGCTATCATTTAATCAAATTTATGTATTTACATAATTTTTTAAATAATAAATTTAAAAATAATTTATTTTTATTTGGAATAATTAAAGTAGGTTCTAGAAATATCCCATATTTATTAGGTGTTGAAATTAATATCATAATTAATATCTTCAGATAACATTCCTATTATAATAACTATAGGAAACATATCATATTCGACATTTATGTATGCATAATTATTCACCTAGGTTGTTTGACAGTAGAATGCATGAAAGATCATGGATTTTAGTTAATGTACATGGATGTTCCTTCTTCATCGATCAATCATATTCGAAGCATGGGATATAGTTTATCAGTTTTATGCAGAAGAGAGTGGGGGCCCCTCATCACAAAGGGCCAAACCAAAGGAATTTAATATGATGGTCCACAATAATATAGTATTCAATGGTGTTTTCTATAGTTATATATAATATAACTAACTACAATAATTATTAGACCCTACTCTATATAATGTGGTCCTTCAAATGTACTTGGATATGTATACTATAGTAGATTTCATTATCAAAATTTAATGACTCTCACCTTACTATCATGCTTTTCTTTCTAGGTGTTGAATGTTGGATGCGTGCGTTTATGAAAAAGTCTTGCTCTAGTTGCTATAATGTTATGTGATGCTTATGCTACTGGATGACTATGATTTATATGACATATATAAGTTTTCTTTTCTATATTTGTATTATATATTGATCTGATTTTAATTTTAATAAAGAGTAAACTACTATTTTTAATCATAAAAGTTAAAAATGCTAACATATTTATTTATAGAAGATGAAAATTATCGTTTGTATATATAAAAAATGACTTTTGCAAGTAAAATTATCCAAACTCTAAAAAATTAAATAAAAATTTTAAGCTACCCTTCTCTTCAAAAACAAACTATTTCTTCGTAATTTAAAAATTTTTAATCAATATGTAATAATTTAAGTAATTGGTCTAAGCAATTTTTGTTATTGGTCTAAACATCTCCTTATACATTAGTAGGTCACTGCTTTTAAAAACTGTTTAGATCAATTACTTAAATGGTTAAAAATCAATTAAAAATTTTCGAATTATAAAAAAATATTTTGTTCTTTGAACAAATAATCATAAATCAAAAAATGTATTTGCTCTAAAAATTATTTATTTTAGTTCTCATGGTTAAATATTGTTGTGATCGGTTAAATATTTAAATAATGCATATATCTTGATACATGAATATTTTAGCAAACAAACAAATTATTTGATAAATGCTAATTAAATATTAAAATGGTATTTGCATGCTTCTTGACGTATCAACATTTTGCAAAACAAATTTACTGTGAAAATTAAATAATTAATTTTTAATTTTTAATAATTTTATAACAACTAAAATAAAAAATATTTAATAAAAACTAAATAAATGATTTATGATTTTACCTGGTAGTTGAACTTGGAGTTGATCCAAAGGGCTTTGAATTGGATCCCATCTTTGGGTCGGGTCAACTCGATAAGAGTCAACTTGACCCGAATGATTATCTGCTTCGGTAACGGCTAGTAAATGAAAATTGGAATCAAGATTATTTGATCCATCATTAGGTGATCCAACTCTAATATCTTCAGACATTTCTAATTGCATCAACTCACTTGGTTCTGTAATTCCACCTGAAACATTATTATTATTTCGTCTCTTTTCATCTTCAGAGTCCAATATGGGTTCTTCTTCTTCATCATCTTCGTCTTCCTCTTCCTCTTCTTCTTCCTCATTGTCTTGATCTTCTTCCATATTGTCTTCATGGGTAAGATTAGGCGGAGGTAATGGTGGGTCCGCTACGGTATAAATGAGACAGTCAGATGAGGATGCAGGATTGGAGGTGGAGTGCTCTGAGAGGGCTGGCTTCGGCGGCGGCGGCGGAGGATGGACGGAGGCGTGGTGGTGTTCTATGAAAAAACTCTTCACGTGTTGGATAAACTTAATATCTTCTTGAACCTAATAATTAAAAAAGTATATATATTAAAATATAAAATAGATAAATAACTATATCTTTCAAAAAATTTAAATTGTGCACTCGAAAGATTGAAAATAAAAACAATCACAATTGTCTTAAGATAATTATTTGGTGAAAATTATTTCTTTATGTAAAGTTGGTAGATGAGAATTGTTAAATAATTTGATAAGTTTAACTAAATTATTATCTGATGACTCTAAACTATTAAATTCACATAAAATTAACTATATTTGAGTTTTCACCTAATTATTTACACAAAAATATTTTTACGTAAAAATAATAACTAAAATACTATGCATTATTTTGAGTCATTTAGTCCAAATATATAAATTATTTATCAATTTTTAAGAAAAATGCTAAAAAATTATTAAAAATTATTATTTTTAACCATCAATATTTAAAAATACAGAATAAAATTATTAGATTACTAGATTAAAAAATTGAATTAATGACTAAATAATAATCAAAACAATAAATTTTAATATTTTTTAGCCTCTTTCGATTCTTAATTGTTATTTTTATATAAAAATATTTTCATATAAGTATTAGATTTATTTTTTTTTACATAGTTTCGAAACACAACCTATTTTATTAAACGTATATATAGCACAGACTAAACTTTGTATTGAAAATATTGTTAAAAATGAATGATAAATGAAATCTATAAACCTCATGATCAGATGTTACTAGACATATATAAAAAATAAGATAAATTTACCTTATCTATTGTGCCAAACTCAACGACACCGTCCAATAGAGGAATGCACACCACGGTCTGTGATTTGCATGGCATAAATCGTTTTTGTGAAATTAGTATTATTTTTCTCATTTTTCTATTAATTCGTATTATTTGCTTGAATAATATATTACGCATAGTAAAAATATAGAATGCCATAAAATGCAGGACTTGGAAGAACTATTACCTGTATACGAGCACTCTAGCGGTGGAAAAATTTGAAATAATAAGAAAAAAGATGAAATGGAAGAGAAGAATATGTTAGTAAGTTACATATATATATACAGTTATATAACTACTAACTATACATCGATAAATTAGTAATTCAAATTTCAAATCATGAAATTGTCATAGATTTTACATTTTAAAACTTGAATTAGAAAGAGGGATAAGTTGATACAAATTATTTTCAAAATCTAGCTCTAGCTAGCTCATCATAAAAATAATTAAATTAAATTGCGAGTAAAAAAAATCTCATACATATTACGATAATGTTGCTAATTTTCTCAGTTAATTATTGTAAGTGAAGAACTTGCCATAAATAATCAAGAAAGTGATAACTTTTGTACTTTGCATTTTTCTTGATGTTGAAAATTGTAAAAACAATTAGATGGCCAATTCCATGGTATCTTTAAAAAATTGAAAATTATATATATAAAGAGCAATTCATTTCTGACAAATTTGCTTTTTTCCAAAAATAAAAAATAGAATTAGCATCCACAAATTATTAATTTAAAAAACACTGTTGGGATTGTTTTCTTCCATATTCTCGTAAATATTCCATAATTTTCATTTTTGGAAATTACATCTATCAACTAATCATTTTAAAATTGTTTCTCGAATTAATTTTAGTTTATTTTAATTTTTGAATTGATTCTTCAATTTTTTATGGGTTTAATTATTTTGTTGATCACTATAATTTTACCAAATTTTTAGTTAGATTTATATACTTTTTTTAGTTAGATTTCTATACTACTCTTAATTTTATAATTAGATATTTTTCATGTCAAAAATATTAAAATTAACATAATATTTCTCTTAAAATACATGCAATCAAAAATCTAACTAAATTTTTAATTATAAATGTCTTCAATTTATAAATAAATATTCAGTTAATTTTAATATTTTTTATATTAAAAATCACCTAATTATAAAATTAAAAATAATATAAAAATTTAATTTAAAAATATAAAATTTTAATTATAAATTTAATAAAACTATAAAGATTAATAGAATAATATTTCAGTATAATATATATATATATATATATATATATATATATATATATATATATATATATATATATATATAAAATAAGAAATTGAGGACCTTGGCTAGAATAGCTCTGGTAAAGGTTTTGCTGTCCACCTCGTTTGCACCTGTGAGCCATACATGCTGCCTCCTAGCATATGCCTTTCCCGGCAACCTTTTATATATATATATATAGTGCATAATTCAATCATTAACTCAACCACAAAAATAAATAAATAACTTCTATAGTTAATATCTTTTTAAAAAAATATTACTCATTTTATGTGCAGTTATTAAAAACTCCCCACTTTATCATTACTAAAATACAATGTTATAAATTAAATTGACTTTTTATTAGTTTTTAAAAGTACAAGGTAATACATTGTGTTTGATAACTTAAAAAGATTTAGGTGGTTAAATTTTTTACTTTTAAAACTAAAAGCATTTATAAAGATATTTCTAAAATATAATTTGTTCTCTTTTTTTTACATGAAAAAAAGTCTATTTTTACCTTATATATTAAAAATAAAAAATATTAAAATTAATATTTTTTTTAATATAAACAATAAGCTGTTTATGAGGTCAGCTTTTCCAAACATGCTCTAAGCTAAATTTAAGATAAACAAGGCCCACTTTTTTAGGGGAGATAAATTGTATTAATTATTCTTTATAAGTGAAACACCAGCGCAGTCCAATCAATACACATTACAAATTCACAATGGAATTATATGCATTAATTATTTCACCCAAAGTCACAAGTGACAATACAACTTAACAAATCAAGGGGAAAAAAACCAACAAAATATGATTGATAAAAGAGTATATATGCTTATTTACATTAATAACTAAACAGAATCTAAGCAATAGTAACACATTAATAGAACTTAACACATTAATATGATTGAAATTAAAACCTAATCTAATGCTAATACTACAAGTTCTAATTAAAACACTCAGTTAGGTCAATTTAAACCCATATCTAATCTAACCAAATCAAATTAATGCATTGTAATTAGTGCATTATAACATTGTATGTTAATTTGAACCACCCTAAAATAGAATTTTAATTTATTTTTTTTTTTACTCAATTCTAAGTTTATTACCTCTAATAATACCATGTCATAAAATTACTCATCTTAAAAACTTAATATAAAAATGCCCACATTTATTTTTAACTATCCTACCTAGAATTTAGTTTATTAGTATCTTCATTATTTTTTCTCATATTATAATTACTAACATGCCTATTAATTCATTCTTTTATTTATTATATATATAAAAATAATAAAAATAAAATTAGTCAAAATAACAAGTGATTTATAATTTAATTAAGAGGTCTTAGATTGAAAGAAGTTCAAATATATATTGCCCCCAAGTTTATTATTATTATTATTATTATTATTATTATTATTATTATTATTATTATTATTATTATTATTATTATTGGTCAACCTAGCTATTTTTAGTTGTATTTTCTTAATATACTTAAAACTTAAGTATATTTGGTGTCTACAAAAAAAAAAAGGTTCAGTTTTACTTATTATCATAAAATAACTATATACTATATATGATTTTTAAAAAAATTTTATTGACCGAGAAAGTTAAATAATAGAAAAATTTAAACTGGCAGAATTTTATAAAGTGTTAAATTTTTGAAAAAAGAGTAGAATAAGAAAATAATATTATATGTGAAGTTGTATTGAAATTGTTGTTACATGATATAATAATCACTCTATTTATAAGAATATTACCAACTAATTTTATAAATATCTATCTATTAACTATTATTAGCTATTACTAATTTAACTCTTAATTACTACCAACTCTACTAATATTTTAATATAAAGTATTAAAAGCTCCATAAAAGAGCTCTCTATAATTTGAATCTCCTAATAACCTTATACTTAAAACTCTTCTAATAAGATTCAGCACAATTATTCTGTCCATTTTTTCTAAACTATTGACAGATTGCATAGCAAAATCTCTTTCATGATGAGAAAATGTTTTAAAACGTTTTCAACGTTCTCCAACAAAAGAAATATTTTACTTACTTAATAATAATAATAATAATAATAATAATAATAATAATATATTATTATTATTATTATTATTATTATTATTATTATTATTATTATTATTATTATTATCTTCTTTACTTTGCACGTACTTATATTATTATTACATTTAGCCTCACAGAAAGTTCAAGCCACATATATCTACCCTCATCTAACCCTTTGTCTTCTCACTTTAGGGAGTAAAAATTTAAAATGTATTCAACCTTTATTAAAGCTATCTCTCTTCCTATCTACAAATGGAACTTTCCAATTCATGCAGTGATAGCTATATTTATAAAGAAAATGACCTATCCTATGATACAGTCATCATTACATTACACTTGTACATCCATAGATTTATGAGAAATCAATCATGACTCAAAGTTTTGAAACACAATATATAAATAAACATCCACATTGATTTTCAAAACCTTTTTTGAGTGATTATTTTAATATTTGTTTATTAGTTGTTAATCTCTTCATTTTTAAATTTTGAAACATATCAAACACTTTATTTTTGTAAGTTTTAATGATTTAGGTCAGAAATATAGTTTAATTAATTCTTAATTAAATTTTCAAAAGAAGTAGTTTTATAATATTATATTAGAATTTTTATAATTAAAAATTTTAGAATTTAATTTTTATTATTTCCAAAACAAATAGAATAAGCCAATTAAAAAATAGAAAAAATCTACACAAATCCAAAAAAAATTATATAAAAAAACATGTATAGAACATAATTATTTATGTGTCTCCTCTTATCATAAATTTAGAATGAAAACTAAAACGTTCTTTTTACAAGTCTAAAAACTGATTTATCTCATAATTAAAAAAAATAAAGATTAACAAATAATTAATAAAATGGTTATTAATAAAGTTTAGAGACTAATTTAGATTACTCTTTAAAATAAAAAAAAAAGTGTGTTAATTGATTAATGCAAAGGGAACTCTAGATTAAATTTTCTAATTTAGAGTAATTAAATTTGAAAGAGAGAGATAAACATGTAGTAACTGTTTATTAAGTAATAGTTAGAGCAATTATTATTAAACATGACTACTTACCCAACACCAGGAGGAAATGAGAATGAGACACACATCAAATAGAACCATTCGGATTCTGTTAGGTCCTCCGGCGACAAGGCGGCGCAAGGGCGGCGAGTGGGCGGATTCGTCTCTCCGGCGGACAAGGAGTCATAGAGTTCCCTGAGCTGTTGGCTTCTTTGGAGAGACGCCTCCTCAGCACTAACCTCCATTGGTTGCACTGTCTTCCTTGTCTTAATTGCCCCATTGTAGTAACCATCCCCCCAAACCAAAATCCTAACAATAATAAAAATAAAAAATTATATAAACAGATAATTTTTTATTTTTGAATTTTCAAAAAAATTTGTTGCTGAATGTAATAACTAATTCAATTTGTCATGAATCAACTACTTAAGAACAAAGGTGCAAGATGCTTATTATATAGAATTGCAACATCATTAAATCATTTTAGTAACTAAATTTAACTAAGTTGATCTAATCACTTATTAATACAATAAAAATCAATTAAAAAAATAAAAAAAAACACACACAAAAAAAAAAACTTAATTCAAATTAATTATAAAAATAATTTATTCATCTAATATACTATATTTAATTTTCAATATTTTCTAGAAGCATGTTATAACTTTTGTTTAAATTTTACATTTCAAAATAGGTTTTTGAAATTTGAATGTGTTTTAGTTTATCCTTCATCTATCTGAGATTTAAGTATTTCTTGTACTAGATGAATAATATACACCATAATAAGTTATTTATATAAAATATTTATTAAAATAGAAAATAATATGATAACTGATTTCTTTTATAAAAAAAAATATTTATGTTTCTCAATTATATATGTAGACCAAATACTCACATTTATGTCTTATTAGAGACTTACCTTTTTATTAAAGAACTTGATTATTTGGACTATAAAAAGAAAATTAAAAAAGCAGAAAATCAAAGGTTATATGGGAATTGAATCAATAAATTAAATAAAATTAAATGAATTACATACATCTGTTGTGGACAAAGTTGCCAGAAGAGGCTGTAGGTCCATTGAACAGATTGAACTGCAGCTTGCAACATGCTTTGAAGCCTACTTCCACCCACTGACGCAGCCATTTATAAATAACTCTTAATTCCCAACAAAGATTTTGCACCCTACCACCCTTTCTGAAACAACAATAATAATAATATCTTATAAATAGATATTGTCTATTAAATATATCAAAATTTCAATATTAATTACAAAACTAAAACTCCACCATTTTTAATATTAGAACTAGAAGAACTAAGAATCAAAGAAGAAGATGTAGATAAATGAAAGTATGATTGTGATTATATTGAAATAATTGAAAAATATATAGAATATGAGAATGAATCAAGAACTAAGAACATAATTCCCTTAGCTTTACCTTCAAGTAAAAGAAAAAAAAGAAGAATTCAATCCTTTATGAACCAAGATTCACCAAATTTTATTATTTATTTATTTTCTTTCTTACAATAGTATATAATCTCTTATTTATATTATTATTATTCTCAATTTCTCATCACTGATACACACTGCTACTACATTCCCAAATAACTAATCATTACTCCCTACTTACCATTGTTCTATCAAATATCTTCTCCTCGTCAAAACAACCTTGCTCTCAAAATTATAAGGATTGAAAAGACACTAATGATCTCTTGTAATTCAGAATTCGATGTGCCAAAAGCATCTTAATTAATTCTATTATAAAAAGTTAAAAACAACACATTTATCTCCTCAAAACTAACTCTAATCACTGTATATCTCTATATAAGTATATATCCTTTCAAACTAAAATACATGCCCAAAAATGGAAAAGAACAAAAATTGAATCCTAGGTAATTTTCATGGAGGAGTAAATTAAACAGGGACATAAAAAATGAGTGGTGATAAATGTATGTTGTGTTTAATGATCTGAAAAAAATTGAAAAAACAAAAAATATATTATCACTATTTAACTCTCCTCTCAAGTCTCACCAACAACAAATTAAATGAATAATAATAATAATAATAATAATAATAATAGAAAAGAAAAGAAAAAAGAAGAAATAAAGAAAGATAAAGAGGAAGTTCCAAGATAGAGGGAGAGAAGAGAAGATAGTTACATGAAGTAAAGTAGAGGCATGAAGATATATGTGAGAGTGGTGATGAGATGAAGAAAGAGATAATATGTTTAAAAAAGGTATATGACTTTGAGGTGGATACGGAAACTGTTCAAGAATTAGCATGTTTGTGAGATGAGATGAGATGATAATAATAATGATCTGAGAAAGAAGAAGGTTTGTTGGTTAAGTAAAGAAGAAAAAGAAAAAGAAGAAGAAGAAGAAGAATCAAACAATCTAGAAAGAAAGAATAAGACAGTGTTATGAAAATTAAAAAGAGAGTTTTTGACTGGTTGGTCTACCTGACACTGAGTACATAATAATCATAATAAATTAATAATGCATGTGTGCTTTTGAGGCTAAGAAATAAGTGTGTGTGTTGTGCAAATTTTTGTTAGTTGTGTGTGTCATTTTCTAGACTATGTGTGTGGTTGTGTTTTTTTTTTTTTTTTTTTTTAATAATTTTGATGTGGATTTGATAAATTATGGGAGGATTAGGTGGGATCTATGGCTAGTTAGTAAATAAGAAATAATATAATTAATGATTGATTGCCTTCTTTTTTCTAAAAGCAAAATATTTAGATAGATTATTAGACACTAATGATCTTAGAGTATAGTTTGATCTAAAGTTATTTTATTTAATGTGTATATATTTGTAGATTTTTTGTGAAATTTAATTACAGAATTGAAAAGAAATTAATATATAATGCTCAAACGAAAGAAGAATGTATACGTCATCATCCCAAACTCTTTGGACAACAGTGTACTTATTAGTTTTTGAATTTTCTTTAGGGTTTATTCTTTTATTTATTTTTTAATTAGTTTTTAGTTCGTTTTAGATAATGATGTAATTATTATAGGAATGATACTATATGATCAAGTTATTTTAATAATTAAACTTAATTAAATTGGTCAAATAATTTATTATTATAATAAAAATTAGTTAAAAATAGACATAAAAAAATTAATTGAATTTTATTATAAAAATAAATTGTTAATTTAATATTTTTTTTAACAATATTTTTTTATTCAAAAGGTTAAAGATTAATTCGTCGAATATCTAAACTCTATTTAAGAATTTGTTACTGATAAATAAATTACTGCATGCATTAGGCGGGATTCGAAATCCCATCACTTATTTAAGCATACGAATAAAGTTACTATTTGGCCATTGTTTAATTGTGGTTATTTTGCTTTTGATGTGAGATTGAATTGGGAAGATAGAGTAGGTGGGATCGGATAATACTTTCTTGTTAAGCAATAATGGATTAATATTCTTTTTGAGCGAAAAGTTAACTGGATTAGGAGCTAATCATCCCAAAGTCATCACTAGGGTTCATATTAATTGGGTATGTGATTCACAGATTATGTAGCTGGTTCTAGAAATGAGAGAAGCATAAACCTAGCTTTTCAGTTTTTTTTTTTTTATCTTAAATCTGACCTTTTAAAAAAAAATACAATTTGTTAGTTATCATCTCTAGTTTTAAATAAATGTTTATTTTAAAAATCTTATTCGGTTTATTTTAAGTACGCTTTTTTTTTTATAAAAAAATTAGACAATTTTTTTATTGATAACTATATTAAATGAAAAAGAAAATAAGTATAAGAAAAGAAGAGTTAATAAAGTTAATTTTGTACAATCAAATTAATTTATCTAAAATTTAACATATTTTTAATCAGGATAAAAAGTGTATTTTTTTGTCTTTAAAATTTATTAAAAATTTTAAAAATATCCCTAAGTTTTATTTTAATTTAATTTTATCTCATAAATTTTCGATTTGCATCAAAATATATCTTTTACGGCTAATTTTTCAAAAAATTTAGAACCAATTTAACAACAATTTTACAAGAACAATCATCAATAAAAATAAGTCAGAGTTATCATGCATTATATTATTATCAAATTAGTCTTAAATTTTTTAAAAATTTAACTTCTATGAATATATTTGATACAAATAAAAAATTCTTAGAATAAAAGTGAAACAAAATAAAACTTAAAAATATTTTTAAAATTTTTGTCAAATTTCAAATATAAAAAATATACTTCACATTTCTAATTATTTATTTATTTACTAGATTTTGAACATATTATTGAGACTACAGTGCTAGAAGTCTAGAGAACTATGATTTGCAACTACTAAATGCTCATAATAAGCAACTTCATTAATTATATTGGTTGTCCACATCAGTTTTCATACTAAAAATCAACCGCAACTTCTCTTGAACAAAAGACGGTGGAAGAAAAATCACAAGATGTGTATGTTGGTGTGAACATCAATCATTGTTTCTCTTCATTTTATTATTGAAAATAACATTTTTTTTTTCAGTGGCATTAGCTGTTAAAAATATATTGTTGTAACAAAAAATATTATGGTATACTGTCACAAAAAGTGTTGTTCCTAAGTCCTAAAAGTTTTCAGCAAAGAAATATATTATTGTGACAGTTTTGGACCATTGTAAAACTTTTTATTGTGACAGTTTTGGTGTATTAAAAACCCTTTAACGGTGTCTAATGTATTAATAAATACCAATGTATTTATTAATTCACTTCTATTTATTAAATGCATATTGAATGGTCACAAAAAAAATGCATATTGAATTAATAAATATATAATTAATCAAATGATAAACATTTTAATTAAAGTAAAAAAAATGTTGGCTTCAAATAAAAATTATAAAAAAAGTAATTTTGTTAAATATACATAACAAAAGATATTTTTTAAAAAAATATATATAGCCAAATTCTTCTTGACCCCGTTTTATATGCAATAGATTTTGTGCAACTGTTAGAATAACGTCCTTAAAAAGTATGATAGATGCGGTTTGTGGCAGTTTTATAACAAAATATAATGAAACAATAAAGGACCTAAAATTTTTTTAGTGGTAAATTTGAATAAATTATTTGTGTTCTTTAGCAGGAATATTCTGGAACCTATTCGAGATCACCTAGCTAATATTCTCCTAGTGCCTTATGTGGGGAATCAGAACAAGTATTTGAGACTCTCAGCGGTGATTCAGAGGTCAAAAAGAGTTACTTTTAACTATATCAAAGACAAGGTAAACCAAAAACTCCAGCAATAGAAGATGTCTCTATTATCTTTTTCTGGCAGGGAAATCCTAATTAAAACTGTCGCAACGGTGATTTCGATTTATACCTTAAGCTGCTTCAAGTTATCAGACACTCAACTAGAAGAAATTCAACGAGCTATTCTACAGTTTTGGTGGGGTCAAAAAGGTAATGAACAGAGTATGCATTGGGTGGGGTGGAAGATAACGTGTAGACCAAAATCACAAGGTGGATTCAATTTTAAAGAGATGAAAGTTTTTAACCTTGCAATGCTTGCAAAGCAACGGGTGGAGGATTTTAACAATACCTCATTCGTTAATCTACAAAGTCCTAAAAAGTAAATACTTTAGATTTTCAACATTTATGAATGCTGAGACAGGAACAAATCTCTCTTGAGGTTTGCGTAGCATCATAGAAAGCAGAAAGGTGTTAGAAAAATGTATCCTCTGGGAAGTTTGGAATGGTAGATCAATCAGAATTAAGGAGGATTCTTGGGTCATGAATTTTGTGGCTGTTACTCCTAATCCTATCCCAGCCTCATATCAGGTTTTAAAATTGGTGTCTGAACTAATTCAATCAAATGGCCAATAGAATCAACAAAAAATAATAAAGACATTCAGCTCAGCAGTAGCAACAACTATCTTACAAACAAATATCCAGGGAGGAGAAGATAAGATTACCTAGATGATGAACCGAATTGGTGCTTACTCGGTTGCATCTGGGTACAGAGTTGCCTTTCAATTCAATCATCCGCCGCTTGAGTTTCTTCCAAAGAATTGCCGCTTGAAACCCCTTTGGTCTAGCATCTGAAAGTTGAAAAGCCAACCAAAAATTAGAAGTTTTCTTTGAAAATTACTGTACAATACCTTACCAGTGAAGCTCAAAATTAGCGCCAGAATTAGAGCAGTGAACTCGGCCTGCCTCAAGTGTGGCTCAGCAGAAGAGTCAGTCCACTATTGTGTGTGGTATTACACTGATTCGTTAGAAGCTTGGCACTTAGTAGACTTTCCCATTCCAAAACCAGATGAACATCTTTGGCAATGTTGGAAAGAAGTTACAGAGAAAATGGAAGCTTTCAGTAACAAATCAGATCAGGTGGTAGAGCTAGTGGCAAACCTTCTATGGCAGCTTTGGAAAGCCAGGAATAGCTTCATCTTCGACGGGTCTAGGAAGCCTCTATCTCTTTGTGTTGAAGAAGCCCGTGCTATATATGTTACAAGAACGGAAGGGAATGAGCTAACTTTACCAATTCTTCATACTTCTTCAATGTAATGAGTACTAATTAAATCCTATTTGGTGGAACTTTTTCTTATTTATCCCTGGTGCATGATGTAAGTTCTTAGTGGAATTTTTTCTAGTAATGAAATCACTATCTTAAATAAAAAAAAGACCTAAAATTAATTCATTTTTCTATAACCATTACATATAATGAAAGAACAAAGTATCTTATGTTATTTTTCACATTTAGAGAAAATAACCATTTGTACTTATGAATTTTGTGAACGCTGACAAAAGTACCTATCAAATAAGGAAGTTATCGTTATACCCATGAAAGATGGGTTACATGTGATAAAAGTACTCATATCCTAATTTTTTATTGAATTTTTAATAAATTCTAAATTACCTTTACCTTTTATCTTTAATCTCAACTCCACACTATCGGTTCTGAGCAGCAACATCTCCTCTGTCTACTATCTTCTTTTTCTCCCACTAACCCACATTTAGAGTTCAAACTTCAGCAGTAGTGCTTCAAAAAACCCCATTAAGCCAGATCCTAGCCTGTGATAACTGAATCCTCAACCAGAGGATGCCCTCGCCGCCAGCAGTCGTTGCCCCTAATAGCCGTCGTCGCCTCTAAAAGCTCTGCTCGGCCACTTTTCCTCCATCCTCTTATCTTCTACGTCGTTGCGTCTAGCCCTCTTCTCTCTCGCACAAGCTCTTCTCTTTTATGGTTGCTCGATCCTCTTCTTCTCTTTTCTATCTCCGAGCTACTCAGCTATTGACCTCACTCTCATTCTCGATCCACGTCAACACAATCATAACCATAACAATCTTCATTATCGTTGGGAAGAAGAAACACTAGAATATCAACACGATCCACGAGTTTGGATTAACGCTCATATTCATGAGGCCAAATAATAATAATAATAATGGTCCACAAAGACTTATGCCTCCACCGCCGTAGCCGCAACTGCAAGCCAACAATAACAACAATTCCAATTGATGAATTCATTCAAAATTTGGTCGAGAATAATAACAACCGGTATTATAAGAAAAACGTTGAGTGTCGTCGAATTTACCAACGGATTTCGCATCAGATTTTGCAATTAATGCGACGAAAATAAGTGGTTGGTTACCGTGGACATTTTCAATGATAACTTTGGCGCCATATTATGTTTTGT
Organism: Arachis hypogaea; assembly: GCF_003086295.3. Lineage (NCBI taxonomy): Eukaryota > Viridiplantae > Streptophyta > Magnoliopsida > Fabales > Fabaceae > Arachis > Arachis hypogaea. Next base: position 113,983,218 of record NC_092047.1, on the reverse strand, counting down.
GGCGCCCAATTACCGTCAGATTATTCCACTGATAAATCCGACGGTATGTTTTTTTTGCACAATTAGCATACAATAATTAGTAGTCAAATTAAACTTTTTGTTTACAAAATTAAAGCAGAAATTCAAAATTACCAGAAATCAACTAATAATTTTATTACATATAAAGGGTCTAAATATAATAAAAAGTTAAAGAAGTAAAATACAATGAAATAAACATAAATAAATTAAATCCCTAGACCCTACAGATCCTAGTAATCGTCGTCGTTGTCACTGCCTTCCTCTTATTGAGGCAGTAGACTAGGTGCTGATATCAGTGTCCCACCAGCAGCGCTGCTGCCTCCAACGCGCATTTGGTCATTGTACACCACCATCTGATCTCGCAAACGCTCCAGCTTTTCCGTCAGCTCTGACCTGATGGCAACGATATCTCCCACACATGCTCATACTGTTGAGCTTGTTGGTGAAGCTCATGTGTGAGCTTCTACACCTCCTCCCTCAAGTCGATAACTTCCTCGGAATCGGCAGGGCTGGTGGCAGAGGCAAAGGTAGATGACGCCGCCAATATAGAGATGCAGAGGTTGCTGACAAAGAACGACCCTAACCCGTAGACGTGATTCTTGTAGGGCTCAGAGGCGGTCTCATGCCAAACTCTATCAGGATCTACGACTGAGGCATCGGAGCCGGGGTCTTCCCCACTAGGCTGAAATTGTTGAGTCGTGACCTCTAATATCTGCACGTAGTTCTCCTGTGTAACACACGTTGTGAGTAGGATGAAAGTTAATTAACTTTAAACCGAATATATTCAAACTTAGAATTAATTGAAACTCACGTAATGAGCCACAAACCACTCGTCAGCAAATCTCTCATTTTTGGCCTTCAACGTATGGGTATACTTAGCTTGAAGATTTCCGCCAATGTCATCTCATGCTCCAACGACTTAGACTACATATTAAAACCAACTAATAAATAAATCAAGTAACAATTAATTCAAGTAATAAGTAACAAAGATGAGCAAACTACATACCAGCCTATTCGTCGTCTTCGTGAAAGTCGCCGACCCACCGGTATACTTTGACAACCTTGGTGAATCCCTATTAGTTCTGTTCGTCAGATGGTGACACTTGAACCCCTCATCAGTACTAAAATGAATGTCCAGTTCCTTCTTAATATTTAAACGGAGCCAAATCGCGAGGTGGTCGCGCCCCTAATGAACGTCCTGCCGCATTTGCTGAAGTCGCCTAGCTATCTAGTGGTAATAGATCTTCCTGATTAAGATATCATGTTCCTTATCCCATATAAATTTCTCCTACACAAATCAAAATAAAATACAGGTAAAATACAATTCAACAATATTGGGTTCTTACCGCCCACTTCTGAAATCATTGCTCTCTAGTCTCAGCAGAGATCTTCGTGTAGCTCGGTCATGGATTGTCGTACATACACTTAATCACATTGGAGATCTCCTGTGTATATGCATTGTTATTTGGTGCAAACCTATCAACAAAAAACTTAAAATTAGCAAACACATAAAAATACATAAAACTTAACAAATTCAAAATAGATTGTGGATAAAAGGCATTAAATAGTATGTACTCACGCGTGCATGCCATCAGGCCAAATCCTCATCTGTATGACGAGCAGTGGTGAAGGAGCATCTGGCTAGAACGCATTAGAGGAATCACCCACTACGGGCTCTGTCGCTAGAGCTGTAAGGGGGTGGAAGGACGTAGAAGAAGGAGCCACGTAGTTAGGATTTGGGATCATGATGAATTACTGGTCTGGTAGACCCGCCTGTGATATCACAGGGGTCGACGGGATAGTCGAAGTAGAGGGCGATGACTAAGAAATCTCTAGGGTACCGGTAGAAATCCTCCCTCTACCATGACCACGAGACTCACTCGTGACACCTCTACTACCTGTCGTCATGTCTGCAAAGAGAATATCAATTAACATTAATTAGCATATATACAACACAAATCCTTCAATATTTATATTATTTCAAAAAAAAATTGATATAACCTCCTTTAAAATTGGATATATATCCATCTTTACGATTTTCACAAATCAAAGTAACTTCAATCCACAATATCAATTAAAACTCAAGTAAATTTACAATATTTTCAGTAGAATATATTAACTTGTTTATACTATTGTATATATTTATAAGGACATTATATATAATAACATTTATAAAAAAATTCTTAATTAATTTATACATATATGTAGGTTTCGAAAACCTGAATTTATAATGTTTAATTTTTTCAAGCTACCTTTTGGTAGACCCAATCTTAGAGGTGGAGATACTAGACTTGTTCCTAAAACAAAACCTACAATGAGTAATAGACCTAAATTGGAAGTAAAATTTGTTTGGTTTGATGAATTTTTATCCCTACTTAACAAGTTATGTTGTCTAATAAGATTGTTTAATGTGGACATTAAATTAAAAAAGATAACATTTTTGTTTGAGTTATGCTAAAAAATTTCAGCAAATAATTGTTATACATGTTCATCCAATCATCATGAGGTTTATTTTGTAATAATGACTTCATAATATATTACTTCATATTTATTTATAATAGTTTCATATTTTCTATGTATTTATATAGATTAACATAATGAATAATCAATTAGAACTATTTTTTACGTTATCATTAATTCATAAAAGTTATTATATTGCATAAATTGCAAGACATAAGTACTAGCATAGACAATATATGATAATTTATGTATAATATAAAATTAAATACAATTTTTATAATATTAATTTTATATCTTCAAATATCATAAGCAAGTAAATTAAATTTAATAGCTTGAAATAATATTTGATATAGTCATATAAAAAATGTTAATTATTAATTATTTAGGTTTTAACAAGAGAATTTATCTTCAATGGCCTAAACCCATGATAAAGAGTTGTTTGCAATATTTTTTCAATGTTAAACATGAAGTCTCTACACTCATTAACATTTCATTCTTCTAAGACATGCAATTAGCATATGATAACCAAATTCACTTACTAATTATAAATTAACATATAATTAAATCTTAAATTAACTTAAACAAAAAAAAGTGATCATAGAATCTAAACTTCGAACAGAAAAGAAAAAAGAAATCAGGAGAGGGAGATACAGTGGCACGACAGCCGCTGGACGGCGAGACATGAACAAAGAAGGAGAGAAAGAGTTGCGGCTGACCGAAGGGAGAGTAGGAAGAGGCTGATTTCGGTGAAGGAGAGAGGAGGCGGCAAAAGGAGGCGCCGATGCCGGTGCTGGCGGAGCTGATGGAGCGGCGAAGAGAGGAGAGGGTTAGAGAGAGAGAGAGACAGAGACAGAGGTTAGAGAGAGAGACAGAGGGGATTTTGAAATCAAAAGGGAGAGGGTTAGTGTTTCGAATTTTTGGGCTTGTTACCGTTGGATTTACTGGTATACGTAACGCATTGCGGGTCACCAAAACGTAGTGTTCCACTAATTGGATTTACGACGAAAAAATCCACTGGTAAGTCTCACGCTACATTTCGCGCCTATTTTTTCTCCAATTATTACCGGCAAATTTACCGTTGGAAGTGTGAATTCGCCGATAAAACCGACGGCAAATCCGACGGTATTCAACATTTTTCTTGTAGCGAGGCCAAGGCCGCCTCCGGCTTCGTCTTCGGTGTCTTCGGCCATCGCAGCGTTACCAAGGGTGAGGTTTATGCGAGAACAATTGGCTAATGATTCATAAATATGGTTAAGATGGTGTCAATGGAAGGTTGTTGTGAAAGTTTGGAATTTAGAGAAAAAGAGACGGTATATAATTGAGGTTGAAAATAAAGAGTATGAATAATTTAAAATTTTTATTAAAAATAGAATTTAAGTAAATTTATTACACAAAATTTATTTTTTATAAGTGTAATATTAATTTTTTATTTGATGAATATTTTTGTCAGAATTCATAAAATTGAGTTTTTTATTTTTAATATTAGGATAGATTGTGGGTAATACTCAGAAATGAGGCTTCGAATATGTTATACACAGATATGGGTTTGATAATTGGCATATACAGAAATCGTTAGTCTCATTTTTAAACAAACTCTGAATAGCGTTTTCTATTAGGAGAGAGAGTGTGGAAAGAGAAGCTAGAGGCGTTAGATCCGGTGAGGACGGCTAGGATCAATAAGAAAAATGAGGGTACCGATTTCAGGAGGGTGAGCAGAGAGACCGTGGATAGCAACCGCAAGATGGACGATCAACGGTTGGGAAGCATGAAGAAAATCGGTACTTTCGATTTGATGTTATGTCCACGTGGCTCGCATGCGGTGAGCCCTATGTGGTCCGTGACTCCTCTCTCCCCAGAAGCTCTCACTCATCATTGAGAAGACCAAAACACAAAGTGTGTGTTAACTCTCTGCTCTCTGCTTCGGTTCTTTTTTTGTAAGTGCCATTGTTTCCATATGAAGGTTGCATGTTTGGTGGAACTCCAGATTTATCTTTTTCAAGATGGAGAAGAAAAAAATTTCAATGGATAAAGATATTGTGAAATATCTTGATCATCCTTTATATGTAAGTAATTTTTTTAGCTAGATAGTAGATTGGGCTTGATAAACATATTTATATCTCAATAACAGACACTTGTGATTGGGTTTGATAGTAGATTGAGAACATCTCTTGCAGACTTGTGTCATCATTGATGCACATCGCATGAAATTGAACGAATCCACCGAATACTGATATAGGTCGTCTGTATAAAATATTTGTCACCCTCTCTGGCATATGAGGATCTATATTTTGACAAATATAACTCTTAAATTCTTCGAACGACACCATAAAAGAAAGAACAGATATACAAGAATTATTACACATAAAAATCACACCTTCAACTATTTCAGATAAAATTTGACCATTATAATAAATTTTAAAACTAATATTATTATTCATTTTTGTGATCACAAAAATTATATTTCTATTATAATTCTTGCCACACGAATTAACGAAATATCATAGTATTAAAATGAAATAACTATATAACTAAAATAAACAAAAAAAAATTTACCCAAAAACAAACAACAAAAAAATTGCTTGCACACAGGAAAGAAGAGAAACAATAAAAAGAATAACAAATAGAAGAAGAGCATTAGAAAGAGAAAAAAAGATCGAGAATTACAAGACATTAAATTTACGCACGCATTCTATATATAGAGAAGTTAATAAACAAATCGTTACTCACATTTATAAATTAAATAATTTCAAAATTAATAGAAAAAAAATTGGCACTAACGATTTCATGCTCTCATAGATTCAGAACTTATTTTTGTCCTACTCAAAATTGTAAGTCTCATTTTCTATATTTTTTGTCTTATTTAAAGATCATTAATCTCATTTTCATAGCATTTTGTCCATTCTAAAATCGTTAATAACGATTTCTTCTTGTATTTTTCAATTTCCATATCAATGCCTTACACTAAATTAGCATAATATCCCCGTGTTACACCTCTGCTTTGATAATATCTAAAAAAATTAGCCCACAAAATTCATGACACAAATAAATGTTTTTTTTTTTTACACTTAATGATTGGAGAACATAGATCACAAAAATGTCACACCGTGTGTACCATTAATGAATGGCCAAAAGTGTCTTCATAATACGTTAAAATTGGTAAAATTGTTAGGTTCATCTTGTACGCTAAAAGTTCATCACAAAAAAAAAAAAAAAATCATTTACACTCTAAATTAAGGCTGGTGAAAAAAAATTGCCAATTCTTTTATTTTCTTTTTTTTTCAAATTTGATCATTGCTAATTATTTGCTTTCCGAAAATTTACCAAAATAAGTATAGGCACTTCTGTTCTATATAGGGTCCATCTTTTATTTATATGTAGTTTCTATAACGTTGGTCAAATATAGTGTGATTAGATAAAACTTTTTTAAAGAGTATAATTTTTGTATGATAAATATTTACATCCAGTTATTTTTATGTAAAATTAATATTTAAAAATAATTAAATAATTTAATAAATTTAATTAAATTATTATTTAATAATTTTTAACTATCAACTTTAAATAAAAATAATTACACGTAAATTTTTACATTTTTTCGGATATCCTTTTCGGTGAAAGCACATTTCAAATTAAATGGAAATTCGGTGACTCCATAATCCATATATAGCCTTGTGTATATATATGCACACACATATTTTATATATACGCGAGATATGTCACGCCCAATAGTTAGAAAAATATAAATTAGATTCACCAACTAGTCATGCTCTAGGGAGGTCCTTTTATTTGTTTGTAGTGCTAGATAGTTATCGTATTAAAACGTTTTATCCAATTATTCAATCACATCTATTTTTTTAGATTATTATTTATATTATTAATATAAAATTATATATTTTATATTAATAATATATTAAAATTAAACTCATATATAATGCAAATAGATTAATTTTTGAACTAATTTTACCTGTAAGAAGATTAAAACTTTGAATCCTAAAATGAAAAAGCGAAAATTAAAAAACACAACATCTTCAAGTATTTAATTAATTAATTAATTATGTGAGATCGATAATTGCTTTACTAGCTGATACTTTTAATAACAACAAAAAATGAATTGATTTGATTATATATAGAGACGGAAAATTATAATCCATTCATCAAAACCTTTTCTTTTTCTTTTTTCCTTAATGTTTTGCCATGGTTCTTCTTTTTATAACTTTTAATTAGGCAGGTTCTTCCTTGCCCGCACCCACGCCACCTTTGAATATAATAACAAAAATTGAAGGGATAATTCAACTTGATCAGCATATTCAAGGATCTACACCTTTAGGTAAAATATAAAGATGAATAATAATTAGTAATACACTTACTAATATAATTATATATATTGAACAAATTGATAAAAATTAATATTAAAATTTAATATGGTAAGTTTAAGTTAATGATGTTAAACATTTTCTACGAAAGATCAACTTAAATTTTTATTTCTTTTTAAAATGTTATCATCACATGTAACAATTTAAACTCTCATTTGTATTACAAAGAATGAATTTTTGTTTTTTGATTTTTCATTTTATTTCCTAATTTAATAAATTAAATATTAATTTATTGTATGATATAAATTTTATTTAAGAATTTATTATTAATCAATATACATATATATATAAAATAAAATTTAAATATTAATATTTATTTAATTAGATAAGTGAGTTCACCACTTGAATGGTCGGCTTAAATTAGCTACAAATAATGAATATAATGACTAAAAAAATGAGACTAATTAATTAAGGATTTTTTTTTAATCCACATATAGTTTCCAAAGGCCAATTAATTTCATCTCATGATGCATTGACAGAGAAATGAGAGAAAGCAATTCTTCAAAAGAGGGGGGCCCCTCTCTTCCCATCCTATATATGTACGTCAAATTATGGAAATTCCCATGCATTAATAATTCTTCTGAAATGAAAATGTATATGCTTTGCTTACTCATCACCAGGACCATGTATTAATATTATGTACTGTCTTAGCTAGTAATAGGAAGCAAGTAGAAAATGACTTGACTATATATGCAATTACTCTTCAAATTTTATTTATTTTTTGGGTGGGGGGCCTCTATTAGTTTAAAATAATTTTGTTTGCATATTTTTTGCTTGCTACCTAGCTAACTCTTTCAATTTGTTTTAATTTTTTTTAGATATTATAGGATATTTTATGAAAAAATTTATCCAAAAATTATCATTTATATCTATAAAATTGAGTTTAAAATATTAATAAATCTACTCATTAATAAACAAAATCAATTTTGTACTCATGATAAAAGAAAAAAAAATTCGTCATTTCTACTTATAAAAATTTAGAATATTGATAATTTACAGATAAATAAAATTAATGATTGGATATTTTTGTCACATAAAAATTATCTTTTGTTAATACCAAAAATAATTTCATTCATTTATAGTTAAATTTATTAATATTTTAAAGCTTTATAGTTAGAAATTATTATTATTATTATTATTATTATTATTATTATTGTTATTATTATTATTATCAGAAATAAACATTTTGAACCTTGGAAGCTTACTTAATTATGTTTGACTGCATATACACGGGCTGTGTTCCAAGCCCGGCTCCTAAACTTCCTAACTACCAATCTGCCATTCTTTTTACCGTTTGCTTTACGATTTCAATGCAACACATACATGTCAACTTCGTGCACAATATTATATGTAACAAAAACAAAATGAAATAAATTACCTATTTAGGTGTGTTCTAGAGATGAGATTAGAAATATTTTAGAACATGAATATGTAGGGTCAGGCTACAAGACTCCAATTTTCCTAGTTCCAATTTAGCATTCCACAGGGTTTAAGTATACCTCTTTGGATATTTATGTCAGTAATAATCTAAAAGATATATAAATTAAGCCATTAGGGTTTAATCACGGCAAGAAATTTATCGGATATCATTGGATTTGTCGATAAATTTTTAAAAATCTATCGGTAATATGTTTATTATCAGAATTATTATTGAAATAAATTTGACAGTTTAATTTCGCTGGTAATTATTTATTAGCAGATTTTTTTTTGTCTGTCGTTAATTACTGATAAATTTAACAGCTGATATTAACTTTTAATTAGTAAAATTTTAAAGTTTGTTACCGTTAAATTTATAACGGTAATCTGAAAGTTTATTTAAAAAAAAAAAACTTATTTAAAAATTTAATATATAATTTTAAAGGTTTAAATTTAATAATTTTTAAACTAACAAAGTTCTAAATTTATAATTTTTTTATAATAATTTGTCTATAATTTTTTGTTAAAAGTTCACAAATAAGTTTACACATCAAAGTTTAAGAATAAAGAAGAAAAATAATAATTACTCGTGTATGAAAAAAAATAGCACTATAAACATATACTCTAAATCCAGAAAAGATGAACTTACATAAAGTTTGATATGAAAAACAAGATACCTCATGGTGGCTAAGTAAATTACATAGTCAAAACTCTCTAGACAATAAAATATTGAAAAGAAAAATTAATTATATACAAATGGTATATCTATTTAAGATTTCAAGTAATTCACTGACATGCATATATATGTATGTCTCTCAAATGGTATAGCTATTTAAACTTATACTTTCAACAATTTACAACTTTAGTTGGAGGTTTTGCATCATAAATCTACTATCTACAAATGCATTTTCTGGAATAATAGACTGTACACCTTCAATTGCAAACTATAAATATAATCAACACATAAATTATAATTAAACAAACAAATCAAAGTTCATATATTCAAATAAGTAAATTGCAACAAACTTAGTAAGATTAACAACAATTAACTTAGCAAAATTAATTCAAAAAAATAATTAACTCATCAGACAACAATAAATTCAGAAAATTAATAATAATAATCAACAATAAATCAATAATTAACTTAAAAAATTAACAAGCTAAAATTAACTTAGAAAATTAACAACAATCAACACTAATTAACTCAGAAGAAAATAATTAACTCAGACAACAATAAACTCAGAAAATTACCAATCATCCAAAACACCATTAACTCAAAATAAACCCTAAATTACACCCTATCTAACTTAACATTATTTAATTTTTAATTAGACTAAAATTAATATAACAAACCTTGATGACACACTTCATTAAAAAAATTAATTAATAATTTAATAAAATACCTAACAAAATAAATCTGATAAAATATAAAAATTATAGAAAAATTATCTTTGATGGTAGCTGCAGAATGGTAAAAGCGTAGTGGTGACAAGAAGGATCAATGAAACCTATAGTGGTGGAGCTAGAGGTTAATAACACAACAAACAACTAAAAAGAAAAATTGGCAACAACCTTACCTTGGCACGGTGGACCTTAGCTGTGGTGATAGCCACAAGGCGATGACCTCCGATCGACGGCATGGGATACCAATATCGGCAGCACGGCAAATGCTTTCTACTCCAGTAACAGTGACGACGATGTGCTGATTTGCAACGACAATTTTGCTTATCGGCGACGACAGCTCCAGGTGGTGGCGGCGCAATGTTCTTCAATGGCCAAAAGGGGGAGAGAGAGAGAGGGATTTTGCGTTTGAATTTTATCCCAAATTTACCATGAAATTTACCGGTAGAAAATTCTAACCGTAAAGAATTATTTATCATTGCCTAAACGATGTGTTTCACTAAATTCTATTATTGTCGAAATGTTTCAACCCGACGGTAAATTCGGCGCTAATAAAATTAATTTTTGCGCCTCTATTTACCACCGGATTTAGTGGCAAAATTTTAAATCCGATGATAATTTATTCGAGGGACGAATTTTCACTCGTAACCGTCGAAAAATCTACCGCTAAATCTGTCAATAATATTAGTCGCTAAATTCGTCGGTATTCAACGCATTTCTTATATATATATATATATATATATATATATATATATATATAAAAGTATGTATTAAGTCTTTTATTTATAGCGTTTAGAAGAAAAATTTGGAAAGTATCTGAATAGCTCTATGTGGAATATACACAAAATTCTATATAGATATAATCTAGATTATGTCCTTTACGACGCGTTTATTACTGTAGAGATTGGAACTAAAGTTGGAAGACTAAGATTTATTATTGTTTAATAACCAGAGATTAAAAATAAAATTTTAGTTCAGGACATAAAATTTCAATTTTTTTAATATTTTCAAAAAATAAAGATACAATAAACTAAAATTTTTAAGAATAGAAATTAAAATTTTAATAATATACTTTTTTAAAATATATTTATTTAACTTTTTAAATTCCAAATTTATCTCTTGTAATCATATGGAACTCTCTTGCACCCAACGGTGCTCCTTGCTCAAGCTCGTGACATAGTTGCCACCGCCAGGACCTGCTCTAGCTCGTCATCAGCATTGCTATGTAAATGAGAATGAAATCGATGGTGGATAAACTAAAATAAAAATAAAATAGAGATTAACAAGCTGAAGGGAGAAGTTGCACTACCAGAAATACGGGCGTTACCAACGGAAAGATACCCACGAATCAAAAACAGTGGTAAATTTATATGATCGTGTTAATCACTTGCAACGTATTGTACTTCCGTGGCTAAATTTTTGGAATTTTTCGACGGTTTTATTTGTTCGTGGCCAACTTGAGATGAATTCTCTCAATTACCACAGATCTAATGATCACCGTGACAAATTCATACGATTTTCACTTCAAAATTTTGCGCTTAATTTTGTGTTTTCTCCATCCCTCTCAAAATATTTTTATGCAGTTTATATTTTTTTCCAATTTTAAACTCTAATCTAAGATAAATTCAATTTATCAGGGTGCAGGCTTTTCCAATTCCTCAATTGTTAATTTTTTTTTCCTTCTTTCTTTCGAGTGCTGCCACTGACAAAGTAATAAAGTTTGCTAATAGTTTGATTTTAGATGTGGTTAATCATGTGTAATTTTTTCATTTACTATGATTCTTATACTCTGCCATATCTCCGAATTTTGTTTTTTTCTTACTTACTACTAATTCGCTGATTTTGTTAATTTACCCTTTTTAATTTAATACTAATTTTTTAGTGTGGTTATGTTGTTCATTACTTTATAAAAATCAGATTGTAATGTAATTAAACAGATTAATTCATATGCATACAATTTTACTATTTATATTTTTTAGTTGTCAAATTTTTTATTCGTATTCTTTCTGACCAAATGCAGTTTCAGTGCCCAATTCCACAGTATGCATTAATTTAAAGACTTTAGTGATGGAATAAAATGATTTAATTAAAAATAAATGTTAAAATTATAAAAAGAGTACCAAAGGAGTACAAAAAAAGTACATATTTATCTTTAACAAAATAACTCTAATTAATTCTAGAAAATAAAAAATACTAACTATGATTGATTGGAATAATGACTAATTTAATTACTCACTATTAATTTACGACAATATTAATGAACAAAGTCCTAACTCTTAAAATTCAGAATATTAGTTTTATACATACATTTTATTATTCTATCTATTTATTATCATTTGATTAGTTTAATAGAAAAATAAAATAAAATTAATTTTCATTTTCTAACTATGTACAAAATTTGTATTCTTTTTCAATCCAAGGGTATCAAATTCTTAGATTTTAAGTTTATTTATTTTAATTTTTATTGATACCATTTTTTTAAATCCAACAAGTTAAAATTCTAAATTTTAATTAGTATGTAAAATTTTTGAAATATAGTTTAAAGTTATAAAATTTATAATTTAATATTTTTTATTAAAGTTAAATTTTATTCTAAATTAAAATTGAGAGTTACTTCACTAAACAAAATTCAAATTAATATCTATAATAATAAGATAAATGAAATTTTTAGCGGCAATGTTAAATGTAACTTCTTTTTGGTAGTCCACTTACCCAATTTTCATGGTAACTCCCTCACACTTTTCTTTTTCCCAAATCCCCAAGTTTGATAACATGCCGCCAACCCCTTTGCTAATAACATTTTCTTCGGTTTCTCTAAATTCGTAATTTCTTAGTTCCTATACTCAGATCAAGCCAACTAACCTTTCACTCAATCCGTTTCTGTTTAGGTTCTGAGTACGATCGCACTGGACATTTTGTGGAAGAGCAAGGGATCACGATTTGCAGTTCGAGTGCCATCAGTTCGAGTTGCTAAAGAAGCAAGCAAAATCAATCCAAACCCAAATCGTAAAGAAGACTTCCGCTCACCGTCACTCTCTCTGGTAGTGTGCTCTGAATCTTACTTCTCTAAAACACTATCCGATGGATTTAAGTTTTCTCTTCTTGTCCTGTTGTTGGTGGAGATGAGTGCGTTGGCTTGGATTTGCATGTTTTATTCATTTATCCTTTTGATGGTATAGAGAATGAACTACTGGTACAAAGTATAATTTAAATGTATAAATATAAGTAGCTACTTAGTAGTATGTACTAATGTGATTAATTACATTCCTAATTAACCTTAGTTCTCTTTTATATGCTGAAATTCCTAAAATCAACATTATTTTGGTAATGCTCATGGCCATAGCAAAGTAGCAAACAAGAGTTATTGTTTACATTCCTTAGCATTTCTTGTGTTTCTTACTTTTGAATCTGATTTTATGCATTTAGTTCTGTATATTCTAAATCACTTCAGAAGAAGAAGTTCCACCATTTAGATTACTATGGTAGCATCCATTCTTCAAACATGTAATTTTTTATATACTCAACTTTTTTAAGAGCCTAATCTTTGTGAATATTTCTTTTTATATGAGTGTTATTTTGTGATCATAATAATGTTAGTCAGTGTAGTTCAAACTATTTCCATGAGAGAAATTTTAGTTCGATGTATGAGGAAGAAGGAAGCTCCAAGAATGGTAAGAAGCATTTTATGTATTTACAGGGCAGATTGATCAATAAAAATGAGGTGGCAGTAAAAAAACTTCTTAAAAAATGTAAGGATACTTTATTTGATTTGCTTCTTTCTTTCGTTATAGCACTAGACAGTAGTTGAGACTATTTGTTGACGATGATTCTTTCAATTATTAAAGCGTAGTTGTTGTTGTGTGATTGAAATTTGAAATTATTTAACAGAGAACAAGAAGAGAGAATTCATAATTGAAGTGGAGGCTATAGGTCATGTTAGAGATAAATATCTTGTGTGCCTGTTTGGAGGGAGTTAAACAGGTACTTATTTTTAGCAAAGCAAATTATTTTTAGCGTTTGTTTCAATGTTCAAGCTACTAATGGATTAGTATGTGAATAATGGTAACTTAGATTAATGGATGCATGTTGCCATGGAACAAGGAACACTTACCTGGGAGGTTCGCATGCTCGATAGTTACCTGGCAAGTTCAACTTTCTACTTTAAAATATTGACTTTGATAATTGCTAACACATTTCTATTTTTACTTTTAAATTCTTTGTCTCTAAATGGTTTTGATTGCAATATGATATCTTACTTACATGAAGCAATTGAATTGAAAGTTGTTTAACAGGATATAAGTCTAGCAATATATATATTGATTGATGACGAGTTTAATGAGATGTATGTTTTATGTTGTGAAAATGAAAACTCAGCCTTATTGGATATGCATTCTTACTTTTTTTTTTTAACTACGTTAAATTATTATTTTAAATAATGTCTTGGGACATTTTTTTCTTGAATTAAGAGATAACACAATCTTATTTGAATGTTTTTGCAGGTACTCCCATGAAGACGTTAAAGATCTAATAATGATGCATTCTGATACTTGATTTTGTAATAGTTTAAACTCATTTACTTCAGGATATTTGCTTTTCAACATTATTACTTAAATTTCACATTTTTATTACTAAGAATACTACTTATATGGATATGGCTACTTTTTTTAATTTTGTATGATATAATTTTGTAATATATATATATATATATATATTTTAATTTATCTTTTATGATTAGCCACGGAAAAAATCGTGGCTAAATAACCCACCAACATTAGCCACAGATAAAATTGTGGCAAAAAAGCCCAGCCTGCTAATATTAGCCACAGAAAAAATTGTGGCGAAATTATACTTGTTGGTTATATGGTTATCATTTAGCCACGGTTTAGAGTGTGGCTAAAGTAGTGAAAACCGTGGCTATGCAAATGTCTCCACGGATCACAAAACCGTGGCTAACAGGCCAAAAACCGTGGCTAACTGAAAATGCGTCGCCCTTGTTAGCCACGGATACCCATTCGTTGCTAACGCTTCATTGCCACGGTTTTTCTTGATTTTAGCCACGATTTTTTCCGTGGCTAATCACCGTGTTTCTGGTAGTGTTGACGTACCTAATGGTAGCGAAATCAAGCGACAGAGTAGAATGGACTAGAAGAATCCAAAGTGGCAAAATAGTGGAGCACCTTCATCTTCAGAGGTGAAATTGATACCAAACTACACAGTGGCACTGATGAAGGGAGGTGAATGGAGGTCAGGTGGAGGGTGGTAGACAGATCGAGAAAGATAAAAAGAGAAAGAAGAAGGTTAGGTTTTATTTTATTTTTATTTTTTTAATTAATAAAAATATTTAAGTAATTTGTTTATTTTAGTTTTTATATTTATTTTAAATTAAATAAAATATTAAGACATATTTTAGTATTATATACTTACACTAAACACAATATAAAAACTTAACTAAAAAAAAAAAGGCAAACGTATAGGTTGCATGACTCTAAAAAAAGGCATTTTTGGGTCGGTTTTAAACAAGATATAAAGGGTTAATTTTTCAATATCTTTTTGGTCGAATAATATTTTTCAATATTATATACAAGCATCTCATGCGCTCTTTCTGTCTCTCTCCATTTTTTTGTTTGGGCCAAAATCAATTTTGTGGTGTGGCGACAATCTTCGAAGTTTCTTTATTATGTCTGGCCCATAAAACTACAATAAGGCCGTGATGGTTACTCTTGACCCAAACAAAATTTATCCATCCAACAAACTAAATCAATTTACCGACCAAAAAAAAAAAAAACTAAATCAATTTTGTTTTTAAAGAAATTACTTGTGTTTTTCAATTTGGACTAATTATTATTTAGTAAATTTCAAATTAATTTATTCATGAAAACAAATATAATACAAACATATGATAAACAATAAGGTCACCCAAAAATATGATAAACCATAAATATTTATACTAATTCATCTTTCAAATTCTCTTTCAAGTGATTAACTAACATATAGTGAATACTTTTATCTCATTACATTTAGAAGAGATAAATTTGAGAGAGAGGTGTGTATTATTGATGTTGAATGAGATCGTATTATAGTGATGAGAAGGATTGTTCTACAACTGGATGTACATTTAATTTGAACATATTTTAATTATAAAACTAACTAGTGCCCTCTCCACTAATAATTTTTCCAAATAAACTAGCTTATTAGGGTGGTTAGCTATGTAGCTTTTTCAAGTATACTTGCCAAAATCATGTTCCATTTTGTTTAGTTTTGTTTTGTGTCGATACCTCATATACCTACCTATCTTGACATATATTTGTACCTAATATCACCACTAAGAGGTACTAACCTATACATATAGCTCAATGAAGATTCATGATTTTTTTTTTTTTTACTAAAGATAGAAAGATTCGAACCCACGACGTCTTAGGTAAGTATGAAGAGATTATGTCATTTGAGTTATAACTCATTGACAATGAATATTCATGATTATTGATGTTAATATGTGCTATATGTATACATTTCTATTTATTATTTGGAGGGGATCATCAGAGATATAAGAATTTTATATTGAAGGGATCAATTTCTTTTTCAAAGCAAAAATGAAATAGTATATAATTAACATTTTAAAGTTCATTAATTAAAGTTCCATGTTGCATTTCCTCATTTAGGATGAGTTTGAAATATAATTTCAAAATTTTAAGATAAAGTACATTTTTAATTATTCCTAATTTTTGGATTAAATTCTAATTTCTTCATTAACATTTGAAGAATGTTAGGGGCTAGTAATTTTTGTGGTTTGTAGTCATTAAATAGACATCAATGATAATTTTAATGGTATGAGATTAGTGTGAGATTTTATTCAATAGCTCACTTTTCTTTGCTGGTTACATACTGACCAAAATTTAATAAAATTGCTGGCCCTAAACTTTTCCTAATTTATATAACGTCCTTTTTTTTTTGTCTCAAAGAAACATTTTAATTTATCTTATTTTAGTATCTAAAAAAAATAACCTTCCATGCATAAAAATCCTTTTACGGTAAATTCTATGGAATATATATATACACACATTATTAGGTCTATGTTGTTGAAAATTATTCCTAAATTTAGGAAGTAGTTACATCATCTATCCGTAATGTTATGTTACAATGGAGAAATATGAAAAATAAAATGTCACTACAACGGATATGCCAAATAGCGACAAAAAATTAGCAACATTTTTGAAACCGCCATAAAAGTAGCGGAATCGTGGTGGTTTTGGACTAAGGCTCAGTTTGTGTAAACAACTTAATTAAGTTATTTTTGAAGAAATAGCTTAAACAATAAATGTTTATATTAAAAGTAATTTATAAATAAGTTGTTTTGTGTTTGGTTTTTTAGTTCTAAAAGTACTTATTTGAAGAGAAAATTGATAAAAAGTTTTTTATTATAAGAGAAGTCTTTTTTTTTTTAACTTCTGCTTAAGCACTAAAATAGCTTTTTAAAAAGTTGTAATTTTATTTTGAAAATTGTACCAGACATTAATACTAACACCTTTTCATAAGTTAAAAGTTAAAAAAAGCCACTTATAAAGCTATCCAAACGGACCCTAAGATTTAGCTTTTGCTACAAAACTGATCAAGATAACGACAGTTTAG
Source organism: Arachis hypogaea (assembly GCF_003086295.3). NCBI lineage: Eukaryota > Viridiplantae > Streptophyta > Magnoliopsida > Fabales > Fabaceae > Arachis > Arachis hypogaea. The sequence goes on along the minus strand of NC_092047.1, from coordinate 113,965,927 downwards.
ATATGAACTGCTACAAATTAATTTGTTTTATATATATATTTAAGACGCTCATCTTTATACTGTGAATTTTCATTTTTTCTTTCTCGCGTGAACTTTAATCTTCATAATATATGTTTTAATTTACAAACTTTGATTTCTTGAATTTCACCACCTCATCATTATATTGAAGTGATGTAAGCCTTGGATTGTACATCCGTATTGATGGTTCTAGTTGAACTTGAGAAGGGGTTGAATCAAGCTGGCTTAAAAACTTAAAGTTTTAAATTCTGTTTTTGCTGTTGTTCAAGTTGCAGGAGATTATTTGAAATTATCTCATACGCAGAACATTAAAAATGCAGAGAAGAAGAGAAAGAGGCCAGCATGTATCCTGATTCGGATTCTCAGTGTCATGAATCCTACATCCAGTCTCCACCACAAACCATGGTGGAATTTTCACTATAATTCTCAGGTTACATATACCAATACTATTGAATTACTCCCTAATTCAACTAGTATCTACCCCTAAGCTTTCTTCACCAAAGCTTAGCAACCCCAAAGTGCTATCCCAACTTGGAAGGAAAATCTACACAGATTCAATTCTCACCAAGTGCTAACCCAACTTGGTAAGGGGAACTAATCCTAGTTCATAAACCCAAATTACATCGAAAAAATAGTGGCTATTTTGCATCACTCTTGCCTTTTCTCTCTTGCCTTTTGACCCTCACATAATTGCCTTTTTCAAAACAGAAAATAACGCAAGACAGCCATAACAAAAAATCAGAATTAAGCTTGAGTAGAAGAAAGAGATTCCAGTTCTGTGTTAGAGATGGTGCTATGAATGTGTGTGCTCTCTTCCTTGATCTTGAAATGATGGAATGAGACTTCTTATATATCTTCAGCTTGCCTAGAATTTCTGCCTCTTCCATTTTCTTGTGCCAGCTGCTCGTTGGAGCTGTCATTGCTAGCATGTAGTCCTTTCTTCATCTTGCTCCACCACCTCTGCTGTCCGAGGAGCTCGACCACTACTCCTGCTGTCCTTTGCTTGGCCTTCTTCCAAGGCATGCTCTTCTTTTTCATTTTGCTCCATTTCCCTGCAGCTGCTGCTATGTGCAAGTTTGTGTTTTGCATAACCACGATCCTAGTATTGCTCAGTTGATGTCCTTGGGTTAGTGGTTGTGTCCTTGTGTCCTTTCTTGCTTTTGCATAGCCACACCTGTCCTTGCTGTGTTGTTGCTTTCTTTGTTTTCCAGCTATCTTGTTTTGCTTGTGATGTAAACAGCTGCCCTTTTTCTTTTACTAAATGCATAGCCTTTCATTTTGCTGAACGGTGTACTAAGGATGAAGTATTAGGCTTGTGCATTTGCTTGGAGCATTAAATGAATAAACAAGCAACATTGTTTGGCTGTGAGATAATTAATGGGCCTGCCACAATAAAACACACAAACATTATTGGGTTTTCAACCCAATTGAATGTTTGTCATCATAATTAATCCAAAATCAAACTAGACTCAACAAGTAGTTAATTATTTTTTAATAAGATGTAATTTGAAATTAAGGGTAAGAGTAATATAACTAAGAAATTAATGATGAGATCATTGTTTTTCTTAGGAAAAAAGAACTATTTTTCCGCTATATGATTACCAAAAGTAAAAACTTCTATATGTCTAAATTATATTTCACATTTTTAGACGTGGTCTCTAAATTTCAATATAATAGAAGTTCGTACTCCAATAATAAATTTATTAAATATTATCCCTTATTTTTCCTTAATATCAGTTTCCACTTATATTAAGTGGTGTGTATGTTCGAAATTGCCGTGAAGCAAAAATAAGTGGCCACCAAACCAATAGTGCAAATTAGTGGAGCGCCAAACTGCCATTTTCCCTTTAAAAAACATGAAAAACATATATTATATTTATATGTTTGTTCTGACAGAATTTGAAAAAGAAAAAAGCACTACGAAGATAGTGGAATCATAACTTTATATGATAATAATAATAATAATAAATAATAATTAAAAAATATAAACAAATAAAGTCTCTATTAAGTCAAAAGGAGTGTTAGGGACAGTACTTTTGTTAAATTCTGTCCAGTACTTAACCATCAAAAAAATATTGAATGATTCTACACCATTAGATACAATCTCACACCATTAAAAACATTATTAACGACGGGCCTATAGACTTTCTCATAAATCAGTGTGTACGGAGGATTATTTCCGTATCACGGAACACTCAACAACTTTTCCCTTTCATTATTAAATATTAAGGTACCTTTACTTAGAAATTGTAAATAAATATAAGGGACTAGCTAAGTGTGAATGTTTTCATATTAAACTAAATTATTTAGCTTATAAATTATCAAAAATTTCTCATGATTGAGTTCAAAGTAGTAAGTATTTGTTTTTTTTTTTAATTAGCAATTTTGAATTTGTGTTTTGAGATAGAATAAAAGAATGCTGTTAAAAGAATTTCCTATTTTATGTTGTCGAAATAAAGATTATTATAAATGTCATATGCATTATATTTATATTTTTAAAAAATTTATTAGATAAACAAATTACTTTTATAATTAAGTTTAACAAAGTCTTTTTTTTATAGCTTTCTTTTTTTAATTAATTTTTATTGTATTAATAACACAACTAGAAAATGGATTAATACAGACAGATTTACATACGGATTTGATCTTTATTACAGACAGATTTTTGGTTACCAACGAAACTACCGACGGATTTTGTCCCTCTATAAAAGCCCGTCGGAAATTATTTACTGACGGATTTTTTTCCGTCGGAAAATTACAGACAGATTTTTACAAGTTACCGACGGATTTTCTCACTGTAAATTTTCTATCCATTTCCCAAAGGCGACGAATTTTCCGACGGATTTTTTGTTTGTAATTATAGACGGATTTTCTGATGGATTTTCCGTCTGTAATTACAGACGGATTTTCCGACGGATTTTCCGTCTGTAATTACAGACGAATTTTCCGATAGATTTTTCGTCTGTAATTTGAATCTTGGAAAACCATCTTACACTCTAATTACAGACAGAAAATCTGTCTGTAAATCCATCGGTAAGGTAAAATATTTTTTTTAAAAATTTTTCTATTACAAAAATAAACCTGTTTCATACAAAATAAATATAAATTTAATAAATACAATTTTTTTTATCTATTTTGTATTCGAATATTTATAATATTTCAAAAAATAAACAAATTCATCGTATTATCAAACTAAAAGAAAAGTACTATAAACAAGCAAGTTAATATAATTCAAAACATAAACAAAGTGTATTAATACATCAACTATAATATTAAGTAACAACCATACATCAAAGTGTGTTGATACATTAACTATAATTCATCACAAATAAATATTTAATTAAAAGAGCATGTAATCAAATCTTATGGAATAAGAAATCTCAGCGTGTATATTTGCCAAGCCAAGCCAAGCTAAACAAATTGCTAGATGTTTTTAGTGCCGACATGTAATGCATTTGGTTTTTCTCAGTTGAACTATTAGAGAAGAATAATTTATATTTCTCATCATCCACTGTTTTCTATTGCCTTAGTTCTCTTTCTAAGCCATAGGCAAGAGAATCATCAACTTGAACTCGAGATAAAACAAAGTTGATCCTGTCAATGGCCGCAAAAGCTCCTCGGAGACCCCCAAAGGTATTAACCAGTCTTTGAACCTAAATGATATAATATCAGACAGTCAAGTAAAGATCAAGAGATAAGATGAAATAAATAACAAGTCACAACTTAATTTCCTTACGGCAAATGTTAAAGTGAAAGTATATCCAATAAAAGATGTCATAGCTCCGACAGAGAGCTCACGCTGAGAACAGAAACTAAAGCAACTTAAAAATATTATTTTAATGGTTAAACTTGTTGCAAAAGAAACAGTTGAGAGAAAAATATAAATGGAAAAATAGAAATTTTGAACAGATTAGAACTGCTTACCGCCTTAACTTTGTTCCCTCTAAGACAATATAATGAAATCAAAGAGATATAAATAGCAACCCTGGTCATAGATTTCATTAAATGATTTGAAAGTACCAAGCTTTATCCCACTTGACTAGAAAGACAAAACCTGTAAAAAACTAATAATTAGAGGTGTCAAACCTTTCACAACAAAAACCTATTCGTTCTTGAATAATCTTACCTGTTTAGCAAATGTAAACATCTGCCGCTTTTCACCACCAAAAGATCTTACCTGTAATAATTTATTTTACTGTTATCAACTGTCTATTACAAATACAAGACTTTACAATGTACAAAATTACTATAAATTTGAAGTATAAACCATGGAGAACTCACTGTTCGAATAGCAGAAAATGTTTCTGATACACAATCAGCTATTGATGCCTGGGCCAACCCATGTGCTTTGAAAACAGGAAATGTTGATCTCTTGTAGACAGCTTCAGAGAACTAAAAGAATCAACAGAAGAAAACACAAATTGACAAGCAACATGACTCAAAATTTCTATATATGATACTTTTATATTAATTTATTTCTAATTCAAGCTACAAGAACAAAGAAACGGGTTGAATATGCCCACACTTAATAATAATAAATCACAATACTCTTAGATAATAATTAAAAAAAGAATAAAAGGATGATGAAGATCAGAAGATAGAGATATGGATATACATACAGGAGTGTGGAGTCTCTAATGGATCCATTGAGATGAGCATGCAACTCCACCTTTGGCACTTTCTTGGTATCGATATCAAAACATGCAACTCTGATTTTTTAGATGAAAACATGAGAAGAAGTGGTACTTTCTTGGTATTGATATCAAAATCATCTTTAGTGTTATCTTTAAAAAACAAAACTCTTTCTTTCTCTTTCTTTTTTAAACCAGGAGGAAAAAAGAGGAAACCTCTTTAAAATCGACTATGCAGTAGGCCTTTAATATCGAAATCAAAGTAATTACTAGGGAAGACTTCACAATAAACCCTATATTTAAATATCTTTTAATTCAAATCAGATAAAGCATATCATACTTTATCCAACAATAGAGTAAACTCTCCACTGAGAAAAAAGAGGCATGAACCTAAGCTTTAAAATTAACAAGTAGTATTACTCAGTCATCATTTTCAATTTGACGTAAAATTATCTATCAATCTGCCACCAGTGCCCACAGGTTAAAGTGAATCCCGCAATCCCTCAAATAAACTAACTCACCCACAAGTTCAGTTCACAAATCATAATAACAACAAGAATATACAATTTAAATCATAGGCTTTTTTATTTAAACAGAGTAAGATATAGTGCATGAGCGATTTTATTTAAATCACAATATACAATTTCTTCTTTATTACCAAATTAAATACCAACCAAAAAAAAGGTAAAGACTAAAGAACTAATAAAGATGCATGGGAAGTACACCCCTTTGTTATGTTTCTGGTATGTTATCCATGTGAAGTTGGTAAAGAAAAGCTAAGTGCAATTTAGGTTTCTTTATTTTGTCTTCAGAATGATTAACATATCTGAAAAAGGTTGGGTGTTATGTAATTTATGTGGGTCCTATATATATATATATATATATATATATATATATATATATATATATATAGAGCCCTGCTCATCACCCTTTCTAATTATATGTTTGTGGCATAGTTCCTTTTATAAATTGAATCATGGTACAACAATATAAGTTTCTGGCATGATCATCACCAAGCTAAGATGGCATTTAAGAAAGTAAATTTTGGTTTCAATCATGGTCTTATCATTGTACACAAGTGGCACTTGTTTATTAAGAAGCAAGGATTAGGGAGAAATTTTACCTCCACTCTCTTATTCAGGATGTCAAGATCACCGCGATTATTGTCAGTTAAAGCACAGTGCCATACAAGATACTCAATGAACAACTCTCCAGATGAACCAACCAAGTAACAATGTGAAGCTATAACCACAATTAACTACAAGAAAAGAAGGAAGGCAGGAAAAAACCAAAAGAAAGTGAAGGGTAAGAAACTGTTATAGTTCAGAAGTAAATTACATGAACATGGTTCATAATGGATTACCTTAGAAAGTGCTTTCCGAACACCTAAACTCGGCTCCTCTAGCAAGAACTTTACGATTCTTAACAGTTTTTTCCCAAATCACAGATCAAATAACGTTAGTCAAAGAGGTGAAAACCTTCATTTCCTCACGGCTTTCAGTGATCCGTTTGGAAAACTTCTTGTACTCCTGTTCTGCTTCATCCATCACTTGGTGGCATGCTTGAGTCTGCATCTAAAATTTCAAAATAAAAACAGCAATATGATTAATAATTAGCCTAAAGATCTATCACAAACTCTCAGAAATTTGTCACAGGTTTACCATTCTTTAATCAAATATGCCAGAGTATCTAACTGTTCTCTCAATTTCTGCTTATACTGGTTCCGAATGTTCTAGCTAGGCACCAATGTAAGCATTTTAATTCCATATTAATCTGTTTAACTTCTAAGAATATGTGAATAACATCAAAGAGCTCACTGTTCTGGTGGAGATCAAGACGAATTAGACGTGAAAGGCCTCCAATGCTGTCTGGTATGCCATTCAACAAGTTTGTTGTTGCAGTAGTGATAAGAATGAAAAAAATTGGTGAGTTGACATGTAGGAATAGAAATAATAAATTGAAAGCAAAGCAGCATATGTGTGTATTTAGAGAAGAAAATCCCTACATGCATTGAATTCAGTAAGCATGGTCCATGATGAAAAGAGATTTTTAGATATCTCTGTTAACTTGTTTCCCTGGAGACAAAAAAGAGGTTGTAATGGTTGGGTGCTATCACACAGAAAGCCTCCATTATCTCCATTGAGCCAGAAATCCTCTAGTGCTTTCAGAGAAGATAATAAAACTTTTTCTGCTTCAGTAGCTGCTTTTGGATTCAGTTGACGGCCAATGGCAGGTGCTAGTGTAGTTATAAAGACTAAATCCTTCGGAATATTTTCTTAATCATTACAACAAATGATGGATAATCACCACATTCCTGGATTTTCTTCTAGTAATTAATCGCTAAGTAGCATACAAGCCTATAGAAAAAAATCAACTGCTCATGGCTAGTCACATTACTTAAAGGAGTTCAAAATGAAAATTAGAATGTATCTACCTGCTTCATTTCGTAAATTAGAATAATGCCAATCCATTACTGAGTTAATTTTGGCTCTTCTAGACAGCTCAGTTGGATACCTGATGAATCAAAATGGAAGATGTTATAATTTATTAAGTTATTTATTCTAATCTCTGTCACCCTAATCTGTCATTTCAATGAACATATAGAAATGAGGAAAATGAACCCAAAATCGTGTTTTACTAATGGACAATGTAACGGTTTAATTCTGAAATCTACGAGTTCCCAAGTAATGAGTACTCTATAAATATTGGAACAATAGCAGTTCATCAGGTCACAAGAAGCAGATGAGCTGGTTCTACTAACCAGTGGTCAAGAATTCCAGTAAAAGCAAAAGCGAGATATACTAGGATTGCATGGCTGCCAAAAGAAAACAAGATTAATTTCACCACTTACATAAGCATTGTAAAGAAACACAAATTCACGTATTTATAAAGTGAATTACACAAATTAGACTAACAAAACCAAAAAGTGAACAGAATGGAGGATACTTAAATAAAATACATGTCATGTTTCAGATTTAAATTAGGATATCCCAACATGTTTCCTTCATTTTGATAGCCATAATGTATATAAATAACCTTAACAACCCAGTGATAACCAACAGGTGCAATGGAGCACCGCCATAAGCATTAAAATAAGAAAGGAGGGTTAAAAAGCATGGTTCCTTATCAAGAATTACCTCTCGGAGAGCTTCAAGTTTCCATGAACAATAGCCGAAACTTTCTGCAGAGGGTTTACTTCTGCAAAGACATCACAAGGACACGAAAAATCAGCAAAGGCAGCACAAGGAGTAAAGAAGTTTCTATTGGTAAGTATTAAGCAAATGAAAAATCAAACTCAGATATGTCTCTTTCACTAGCTGCATTAACTACACATGCTGAACCCTGCTTTTACAATAGAAACACAGTAAGGGGACTGGTAATAGACACACACTAATTCATAATATTCAAGAAAATTGGTGTTTTCTGTCTTTGATGCTGATCCCTATTTTGATATTTGCACAAGTATCAAAATTAGATTTACACTTAGAAACTGAAACTTTGCCATCAACAAGAGAATATTGTAAATTAAAATAAAAAAAATAACCCACCAGTAGATCTGTGGCCAAACTAGCCATCACATTAGATGTATTCATAGTAAAGTTACTAGGGATCATATTCCTGTACAAAACTGTCAAAAAGAAGAAATGCACAGGGTTAAGAAATTTAAAATTTTGAACCTCATCATGCTATTCAAGTAGTACACAAGAAAAATTGGAACAAGTAACACAATGCAACTGTTTAGAGATTAATTTATAACTAGAAAATCAAATTAATATCACAAAGGCACAAAGACACACGAAAATCAAATTAATATCAATCAACAGCAAAAGCATCTAGCAGGTATATGAACAAACAAACAAGCAAATATCTAATTACCAAGTAATGAAGAAAATCCTGCTCTTGGGGACATTGCCTTCGGTCAAGAACTCAAAATCATATATAGCATAGCGGCACTCATTAGGAGGGAGGCAAGCAGCGAAATCTTCGTAGCCTTGAGCTGGCTCACCAAGCTTCTCTACAATGACTTGCTTCTGATTCGGACCTCCACTTAGTTTCATCCAAGCTTCATCCTGGTCATAGATAGATCACCCAGGTTCAGGTCCATAAGCAGTGACAATTGCCCTATGAAGACTCGCTTTCGCTACGGCTCCGGTGGTTTCCCTTAACCAAGCCACTGCCTATGAGTCGCCAGCTCATTCTTCAACAGGCACGCGGTTAGAGCCCCGGGCTGGGCTCCTCCCACTGCTTGGGAGCTTACGGTTTCATGTTCTATTTCACTCCTCAATGGGGGTTCTTTTCACCCTTTCCTCACGGTACTACTTCACTATCGGTCACCCACGGGGGGATACACGTTACACCAAGATTTTGAATCAGAAGAGAGATCTCAAGAAATGGCAGATCTATTCACTCTATCAATAACCGAGCCGGATCTGGTGTATCATAAGGGATTTGCCTTTTCTATTGATTCCTCCGGATTGGATCAAAAACAATTCTTGAGTTTCCTCAATCTTGAAAACTATGAACTTGTGAGTCCTTTTTGTCTTGAGCTCTAAAAATCGCAACTTGCAGTCCTCATGGATCGCCATTCCGGAAGCTGCATTTGCTTGAGAGATTGAAAGGCACACCAAAGCAAAGCAATTATGATCAAGCAGATACCCACACGAATCATTACTCACGCATACTTTAATCTTTTTGCTACTTGAGTAGCTAATAGTTCCTCAATGAAAAATAAAATCAAGTGATTTCAATCTTCACCCCTAATTTGATATCCATTCAACAAATTAGAGGGGAAGATTCCGTGGATGAGATCCCAAAGCATGTTATGAATTTTAGGGTTAGCAAGACTAAAATTGGGAACGGAAATCAGTAATTAGATCTGGAAGGGAATGATACAATGAAGGTATAGGAATGGATTTGAGAAGCTAGGGCTTGCGCGAAGGTAGCCGCCGCATTGACTGGAGGAGATGATGGCTGTAGCGCTGAGAAGATATGCGAGCTTGAGGGGCGGTGGTGGTGGAGCTTGAGCTTGCTTTGTTCTGTGAACGAGAAAGAACGAGAGAGACAGGGGTTGTGTTATACTGGTTCAGTGTTTAAAAAAGAGGAGAAGAAGGAGAAGGTAGCTGCGGCGGTTAGGGTGGCCGGCGGTGGCGCTGTGGGTGAGGAAAGGAGAAGAAGAAGTAGCTCGTTGAGTCGTTGACGGAGAAGAAGGGTGAGGAAGGCTAGGTTTGATTTGTGTGCTGTGAATGGAGCTCGGGCAATGATAGGTTTATCTTATTATTTTTGACGGAAAATTTTACATTACAGACGAAAAATTCGTCTGTAATAATTTAACAAAATACAGTATTTTGTCCATTTGATTTAAGACGGATTTTTCGTCTGTAATCATTTTCCACGAAAAAATTAATTTTTCCGACAGAATTATAGACAGATTCTCTTTTCTGTCTGTAAATTTATGCTAATTTTTTTTGTTTTCCGACAAAAAATCCCTCTGAAATTCTGTCTGTATTTCCGTGGGATAAAATCCGTCGAAAATATCCGTCTGTAATAACTAGTTTTCTAGTAGTGTAAATTATTAGATTAATTTGTCAAATTTAATTACCAAAATGACTTAATCATATATCATCATCATTTTTTTTACATATTTTATTTCTTTTTATAAAAATGATTAATAAAAAATAAAAAATAAATTATATCATAAAAGAATGAAAATAAAATATATAAAAAATAGTACAAATATTATTAATCTATAACTTCTTGCTTCCACTACAAAGATGTGCAAATTGCATTTTGACTCTATGACACACTATTAATATAGAAAGTCGACAATAATTTAAAATTATTTTTTTAATTTAATATCTATAGTTTTTGTATATAATAATATTTTTTATAGATAAAAGGACAAAATGTCCAAGAACAAAAGACTTAGACATATAAAGTATTTTAAAAAATGCAGTTTTAATAAAATCCACATGAAACATAAAAAATACACATAGGAATAAAAAGGAAAAAAATGGCATTATTTCAACTTAAGTTTAAAGTTTTTGCCATTCGAAAACTCATGTTGGATATTTTAGTTACTTAGTCTATTATAGCGGTTTTTTTAAAGGTGAATGCTACCTAAATCCTTCTAAAATAACATATAAGTTATCTTTTATGATGTGTCAAATTTTAATTGGTCATGATTTTAATCATAGTTGGGTTATTTTATAATTTATTATTTGAGATGGGTAATGGTATAATTTTTTAAAATATTAAAATCTCACTCCCGTTAATTGAAGCACATTTCCACTCCTCAATTCTTTTTTCATCGCGTAGCTTCAGTCCTTCCAAACATGGCCGTCACCGTCGTGACAAGAAACGTCGAGGTTGTCGTCATCTACTGCGCTCTCACCGCAATCTCTCTTTTTCCAGTGCATCATTCCTTAACTACATTATTAAATTCCCGTCCTTCCTATTACTCTCGTTCGATCCTTTTTTTTTTTCTGTTGTAGATCATTCCTTACTAATATATAATTAATGATTAGTTTGGTTATTAAATTTTTTTATTAAAAAAATATATCTTTATTTAATTACATAATAGAATATATATTTATATGTAAAATATAATATAATAAAATAAATCTATTTAAAATACTTAAAATATAATTAAAATCATGAACATATAAATATAATAGTAAAATTTGTACTCTAAACAAGTAAACATATGCTTTATCATATATAAATTCTTTAAAAAAATTGAATAAATTGTTAAAATTAATAACAAATATTTTAAAATGATAAAATCCAACTTTCTTATCATATTTATTATAATATTTTATTCTTTTAATTTTTAATTTATCAATACTTTATTATTTAATTAATGATTAAATAAATTATTTTTATGAGAAATTATTTTTTGTATTATCTTAAAAACGAGACCAATATATCAGTTTAAAAAATAATGTAAAAATAATAATTTAAATAAAAAATATTTAATATTAAAATTTTTAAATAAAAAAAATTGTATAAATATTTAACAGATAAATATGAAATACATGCCTAAAATAAATAAAACATATAAATAGAAGTACTCTTGAGAAATATAGAATTATTTTTGTCTGTTTTATTTATTTTAGGCATGTAATTCATATTTATTTCTTAAATATCTATACAATTTATTCTTACATTTAAAAATTTTAATATTAACTATTTTTTATATAAAATATTATTTTTACGTTATTTTTTAAACTGTTATATTGGTCTCTTCCTTAAAATAATACAAAAAATATTTTTTTATGAAAATAATTTGTTTAATTATTAAGTAAATAATAAAGTACTAATAAATTAAAATTTTAAAAAAAAAATATTATAAAAAATACTCGTAAAAAAGTTAGATTTTATCATTTTAAATTTGTGTTATTAATTTTAATCATTTATTCATTTTTTTAAATAATTTATGTATGATAAAAGATATGTTTATTTGTTTAAAATACAAATTTTATTATTATATTTGTATGTTCCTAATTTTAATTATACTTTTAAGTACTCTGAATAGATTTATTTTATTATATTATATTTTACATACGAGTATACGTTCTATCATGTAATTAAATAAAAATATATTTTTTTAATAAAAAAATTTAATAACCAAACTAACCATGGAAGATAGCGATAAGGCTGGCTATATTGGGAAAGACGGCAAAGTTACAGACCACAAAAATTTAATTTAACGACGTGGAAGGACGGCAAAGTTACGGATACGAGAATTTAATTTAACGACTGGTTAAGAGATGATGACGACAACGTTGGCGCTTCTTGTCACAACAACGATGCTTGGAAGAACAGAAGCTACGCGATGAAAAAAGAATGAAGGAGTGGAAATGTGCTTCAATTAATGGAAGTGTGGTTTTGATATTTTAAGAAATTATATCATTACCCATCTCAACTAATAAATTATAAAATAATCTAACTATAGTTAAAATGATGACCAATTAAAATTTGACACATCATGAAAAGTAATTTACATGTTATTTTAGAAGGAGTTGGGTAGAATTCACTTTTTTTTTAATAGCTAAAACTAACACTTCTATAGAATGCAAATCGATGATTTTTGAAAACAAAAGTTAACTTAGCTATTACTTAATATCAACTTTCATGTAAACATTCACATACTCAATATTTAGAGTTAAGTCCAAACCTAACAGAATATTCTAGAATTTATTTGTCAAAGTCGTCACTATATAACTATCCAAACTCGCATTATAACAAGCCAAAAATTTATCTTCATATTCTCTTAAAATGTCTTTACAAGCCGCCTAACCATCTTTTGTAACAGAGCCACTAGAATTAAGCTTATGAATAATATATACAATCATTCATTCAAATTTTATATGACACAAACTAATATAATTTAAATATGACTAATTTTCATCAACTTTCATCTTTTAATTTTTATGACTAAAATAAGATTTTATATTAATAAAAGAAACACTAGAAAACCAAAATGTACCTATAAATTTCAAATAAGTCACAACTAAAAATAATCTCTCCACTTTTTTATATGGCCATCTTTGGAGCATCTTAGCTTAGCTTGCTACTAGAGCAAGAGTTTTAAGAAAACAAACCAGCCACCTTTCACTTTGATTACTCGCATAAATAAGCTCTATTAAAAGGCAACTTATCGTAAAACGCATTCAAATTAGATTTTATTAGAAAATATATTTATTAAAAATTTATATTCAAACAAGATGAAAAGAAATTATGATTTCAAAATAAATGACAAATAGATTTTAGATCAAAAGAGGTTGTGCTTATTCTTCTAAGCGTATTTGATTATATATAGAACACTATTGATAGCGTATTTGATTATAATCATTATATATAGAACACTATTGATAACGTATTATAGATATAATTATTTATATATTGCATTGATCTTCTATCAGTTTAAATATTTTGAACAAGTAATTTTATAATATAATATCAGAGTTTTATGTTAAAAAATAATTTAGAATTTAATTTTTGATGAATTTAAAAAACAAAAGACAAATAAAAAGATATGTAAAAATTAAGTAAATTTAAGAGAGATTTTTATTTAAATGAGTGTATTAAAGATATAATTATATATTTATATTGTCTCAGTTTAAGTTTTTAGAAGAAATAGTAATATCACAATAGAATGCAATATAAAAGGTTGAATAAAAAAGAATTTTCCTAATTATTCATTTCTTATGTTATTGATCAAGTGTCTCAAAGTTAATAGTACTAACAGAATTCTACCTCCAACAAACTGAGTTATTTATTGAGGATAGGAGAGAGAACATGTTTTTTTTTTTTTTTTTTATTACCAAAGATAGGAGACTCGAACCCGCAACCTCTTAATTGAGTATGGGGAGACTATGTCATTTGAGTTATTACTCATTGGCAGAGAGAACATGTTTATATTAGAAGAAAAATGTTAGAATTATAATTATTCAAGTATATCATCACATAGAAAATTAGGAAAGTAGTTACTACAAGTTGTACAAGACTCTTCTTTATGTATACAATTAAGGAGCTATTGATGCCTATTGAATTAACACTGTAATTCATAATAGAGAAGGTATAGGGGGAATAATGTTTTTTTTTTTTTAATAACGTAAATAATAGTTTAAAATAGAAAAGTTAATTTTAATTTTAAAAATTAAATTTTAAATTAATTAGATTTAATTATATTTTTTTTTGCCGTAATCGCTCTCTCACAATCGTGTGCTACCGTTGCCACTGTTGTATCGCAATTCTGGTGTCTCTGCAGCTGCTGTCATTTTATTATATATGCGGATGGTTTTTTTCATTTTAAAGTGGATATTTATGTGAGTATATCCTTAGTATTTTATTTGATTTTTTTATTCTGCATGCACATATTAAGTAAGATGTTCATTTTACTATATATGCGGATGATTAGTTCTTTTCACTAAGATGTGGATGTTTATTTGGATCATACCATTTGGATAAATGAAATAAAGCGGCACGCGATGAAAGTGGCAAAGACACGACACAACAGCATGCAAGCAAGCACAGAGGTGCAGCGTTAGAACAGCGGTGGAATAAGGCCTCTGTTTCGGCAATGGTGCGACATCACGAAGGGGAGAAGAAGGCGCACAGTGGCAACCCGTGGAATATGAGCGAGTATATACCATGTATGGATAACGAAAAAGGAATTAAGAAGCTTCCTTCTACTGAGAAAGGAGAGAGATTCCAACACTATTGCCCCGAAAAAGTTTGTGGCTTGAATTGCTTGGCTCCTGCACCCAAAGGGTACTATACCCCAATTCCATGGGAGAAAAAGGTACGGCGGTAATGTTGAGAGCAGGTGACACGACACAAGAAAAAAGCTGCAGTAGCGGCATCGATTGCAGAGAACATATAGGCGATGCATTGCTTCTTCAGACGATGACAGTGGCGGTGAGGTACATCGGTAATGGTGCGATAGAGAAGAGGAAGAGAAATGATTGCGACAAAAAGAGAAAAAGATGGAAGGTGAGAGCCTAGAATTATAGTATATCAATAAAATTGAATATTTTTTGTTTTAATAAATCTAAAGTAGTGCAACCCATTATTCGCGTTGTGCTTAAAAAAGAAAATTTAATCTTCTTTATTAAATAAAGACTAATTTAAACGTGCACACAACATTAATGTGCTTCTCGCTTATGCACATGTTTGTCGTAGCTTTTGCACATAATTATTTGTTAAAGATATAATTATTCATGTTATCTTTTTTATTTGTATAAATTTTAAAAAAAGTGATATAATAATATGGTATCAGAATTTTATGTTCAAAAAATCTAGAGTTCCATCATTAATAATCATAAACTCTAAAAGAGAAAAAAAATGAATAAAACAAATAAAAAGAAAAAAAGGTCTATACAAAAAAAAATCAAACAAATCCAAAAAATATTCTTGTTAATGTTAAAAATATAATCATTATTCATATTGTTTTTTATTATCAATTTAAGCTTTTGAAAAGAGTGATATCATGATATTATTCATGAAGAAATATTCATAAAGACATCTATAACAAAAAATAATAAGAAAAGCAAACATTCTGTGTTAATTCAAAATTAAAAAAAAAAAAGTTATACCCAAAAATATAACGTATATACCCTAATCTAATAAATTATATCAGTAATTATTTCTACCACTGTAACATATATAATTTTACAATTACACATAAATAACTCAACTATTACTTTAAAGTTTTCTTCTCGTAAAAACATCTATAATAAGACTTCGAGCAGAAAAGAAAAAGAGGGAAAAAGATTTTAGGTTATTGGCGATTGAGTTAAAATATTTTAAGTTAAACAAGACTTACATTGATTAATGTTAACGAATTAATACTACCGTATGTAATAAACACTGCATAGTAGTACAAATCAATTTTCTCTACTACTTCTCCTATAATAATATTATAACATCATATTCATGTGTAGTGCCTTGACTAGCTATGTTGATCATGCGGTCTTCATCACTCTAGGACTATAAATTATTATTACTCTCAAAAGTAATGGATACGAAGTTGGAAGGAAGGAGCAAAATGTTGAAGCTACTTACTCACTTTTTGACGTAAAAGAAAAAAAGAGAAGCATACGCGGAACTTGGTACGTTACTTTTAAAAAATTATCTTTATATATTAAAATTATATAAAAAAAACTCTTCTATATTATATTTTGTAATTATGTAGTTATGTACTCTTTTAATAGGCATAAATAATGTAAGAATATAATTAAAGAAAAAGTATAAGGTACCAACATATTATCTGCTAATTTATTGTCAATAATAATTAATTATTATATTTAAATACATATATAAAAAGACACATTCAAAAAATATATCTATAAAGACACTTCTATTAAACACAACCATAAAAAAGACATTTTTATTAGACACATCCACAAAAATACTTTCATTAAACACAATTATAAATAAGAGTTGGCAGAAGTTGACAGAAATGCTGTTGATAACGTAGTGGGACCGATAATTAAAAACCCCTAAAAATGATCAATGAGTAATGTAAATTAACGAATGGAAGAAATTATTAAAAATAAGAGAAAATAGAAATCGCTCTACTGAAAACATAGGCACGCATGTATGTTATTTATTAGCAATAAACCAATTGGATAAATCAAGAGTAGTAATGGTAATGTATTATATGTACACTAAATTACATAAACATTAAATTTGTGAATAATAGAAGACATATATAGCAAAGAATAAAAATAAAGAATTTAAGTGTTATTGTGAGGGACACGTAAAAATATATAATGATAATAAAGTAATTATATGCACCATACCGAAATCCGTACCATTACTTTGTGCTAGTGCATATGAATTCCACTTAGGTCACTATTTATTATCATTGTAATAATTAATAATGACGGCTTTGTTCGCGTAAACAAGTATTGAGTGTTTAAATTTTGTGTTGTGCATAAATTTTTATATAAAATTTTAATTCATAATAAATTAGTCATTAATTTATTAGATTGGGAGATATTATGAAAAATAAAAAAAATATTTAGCACAAAGGATAATTAGTTGTTATAATTAATAACTATATTGTTTGATTTATGGTAATTTCTTCAAGCGTAGTGGGAAGCAAATTGGGCCACGGATGAACCTAACTGTCTCTGTCCCTCTATGGTTTATTTCAATATATGATATGATGCATGAAAAAGAATATCTCTGTACGCAGATTCAACACGGTTTATTTTATATATAGCAATTTTAAAATTTTAGGTTGTTTCCTATTTGTGGAATTTCGAATATAGTGATGAGACAGAATAGCATGCATAGAGAAAATTTTAAGCTATTGAGTCTCAAGTAAGTTTTATAATTTGAATTCATTTTGAGATGTTTAGCACGGTCCTTTATGTGAATATATTATGAACCATTTCTCCAAAAGTTTATTAACTAAATTATTATTGTGTGTAAATATATATATGAACAACTTCATATTTTAGCACTTTAATACGTAGTCCACTTTAAATTTAAGAGTAAATAATATGAGTTTAATTAGATAGTTATTAGTGTTAGTTTGGATTTTTTTTTTTTTGTTAAAAAAGTACTTTTTTATTTTAAACATGTTTGAATATTATTTTTTTAAAAAGTATTTTTATTAAAAAATAAATAATTTATTTTTTCTAAAAGTCAATAACACATTGTTTTTTAAAAAAAGCAGAAGTAAGCAATTTTTAAATCTTTTCTTTACCAAAAATATCCTTTATCATAATTATTAGTAATTATAATTTATACCCTTAATTCTAATTTTCTCTCCAAATCCTCAATTTTTTTTTAAATTTTATTTTTTCTCTAAATTCTAAACTCCATATCCTAATTTCTCTCTACATTTATATTTATATATTCCCTTCATATTTCCTACATCTGTCTTCATTTTAATTTAGAACAAAACACATTCTAAAATTGCTCGTCATTAATTTTATGTTTTTTTATCTATAGGTATATCATCTTCATTCTATTCAATTTAAATTAAATATTCATATTCAATCCTATGCAGTTTATATATGTATTCTTTGGATTTTGTTTATGTCGACTATTTAAAAAGAAACAGTGTTGTTTGGATAAAACCAAAATTAATTGGTGCTGCCATCTTAGGTTTTATGGTGCAATACGTGAATATATATGGTTTTTGCAAAAGCCAAATGAATCTCTTAAACCATGCATGGTTAATATAACGTCAAACTAGAAGTCAATCTTCAAATTATTATTGTATCTTATTGCATTTTATTATTAATTTTACTTATACTTTTAATTAATTATATAAGATATATACATATTATTAAACTAATTTAAATTTGACTTAAAATATTTTTAGGACCTTATAGGAATACAAAATATCATCTTCCTGAGTATAGGACATCATTTAAATTACAAAATTTTCTTTTTAGATCATGTGATGAGATTTTTAACTATTATCATTTAAATCTGAAGATTATTATTGAACGAAATTTTGGAATTTGCAAAGCAAGAAATTTTTTTTTTACAAAATATGACTAATTTTAAGGTCAAGACTCAGTTTCAAATCTTATAGACTTATTTTGCTCTACACAACTATATAAAAAAAATAGACTCAAATAATGTTAATATCCTTGAGCAATTTGAAGATATCTCAAAGAGAGAAGACATTAAAAAAAAAAGATGATGGTGATGATAATACTAATGACTATAATGGAAGAATTAAAAAATCACATAAGAGATTAGTTACCGCAAGATATGCGTCATTAGTATTTTATATATAAATATGTATCTATTTATATTTTTTATTTATATAATTAAACTAAACAAATAGATATAGTAGCTATATAAAAATATTAGACTGCTAAATAAAATTGTATAGTGCTTTATATTTTAATATATTAGTGGCATGTATTAGGAATTGAAACATGCTAGTAATAAATTGTATGTTTTTATTTTGTTCTTTTATGTAATTTAAATAAAAAAAGTTGTTTCTTTTTATTTTATCCAAATAAAATTAAAATTGTTTTTTATATCTAATTTTTTTTTAAAAAAAAGTCTTTTAAATATAAAATAGTTGTTTCTATTAAAAAATTCTTTTAAAAAAATTAAAAAATTTAAATTTTTTTTAAAAAGCTAATCCAAACCAATCCTTAATTAATCTATTTTGGCTAATATATATTTGTCAATATTTTAAAATTATTTTTTATTTTAAATTTTATATCCAAAATTTTTATAACTTAAATTTTAAATTTTAAATTTTAAATTTTAAGTCATCAACCTTCTTAAAAATAAGAGTTAAAAAGTAATTTTATAATAAAAATATTTATTAATATTAATTAATTAAAAAATTAATTCTTTATATTTATTCAAAAAATATGTATACATATTTTATTTTGTGTTGATAAAGTTTATTTTATATTTTTCAAAATTGAAGAAATGGCACAGACGATGAGTGCAATAATTGATTAACCCATTGAGACTTTAATAATAATATGATTGGCTCAAGTATATATAATGAATTAGTTTTTTTAAAAATTAAATTAATAAAAAATATATAAATAATTATATATAAGAGAAAACATATGAATATATTATATATATTGTTAAAATCATTTTTGAACCTTAACAAAAAACCTTTTATACCTAAACTTCATCAATTTTCCTACTTCATCATTTGATGTTGTCCTTTTTTTTATTAATATATAATTCTCTTGGGTAGTATCCACTTTTTTATATGCACATCAATAGTTTGGAAATATTTTTAGGTGTATTGTCATACCGATTTATCAGTAATTTTTAACCGTTGATCTTAATTATAAAAAATAGACACCGATACGACGGTACATTTGAAAATTTTCCAATAATTTAATGCATCACTAGAGTGTCTACTCTTTGCATATTATAAATAGACCCTCTCTCCAAGAGTTAGCTAGAGCTTAGCTTGTTATTAATTCATCAAAGTACACAAGAAAAAAAAAAGGAGAAATCCAAAAAATGGAATCAACTCATGTTATATCCATTACCAATAATGAAGAAGAAAAGGTTGTTCATAACAAAGAGAAGAACAACAACAATAAAACATTCCCATTTTCTCCATCATTTCCAACCATTATTTCCCATGTTAAAGAAAAGAAATTCAACATGTCTTTTGTTCCAATCTTCCCTTCATTCTCCCATCTTAGTGAGCAAGAAACTAAGAACATGATTCATAGCATCAAAGTTGGAATCTCGCTTGTTTTGGTTTCACTTCTTTACCTCTTGGATCCTCTCTATCAACAAGTTGGAGAAAATGCAATGTGGGCTATCATGACTGTTGTTGTCATCTTTGAATTCTCTGCAGGTACTTAATTAATTAGTCTAACACAATAAGTTAATTATCATTATATATTAAACTAATTTAAATTAGTTGAATAATCAATTTATTCATTTACTTATGTGTGTCAGAAATTTAAAATATTATTATAAAGGTTAAATTAAAGTATATTTTTTATTTCTAATGTTTGTGATTTTTTTAAAAATATCCTTTAATGTTTAGTTGTATTTAATTTTGTCTTTAATATTTTTTATTTTTGTCAAAATTATTTCTGGACGTTAACTTAATGTAAAATATTAAGGACAAAATTTAAAATTTTTAGAGATAATTTTGATATATTAAAAAAACGTTAAAAATAAAATTAAATAAATCAAAAACATTAAAAACAAAATTGAATAAAACTAAATGTTACAAATATTTTAAAAAAATATTATACACATTAGTGACAAAAAAAATATATTTTACATAGATATACACCAACTCATCATTGACTCTTGCCATCATAGCTCACTTTCCTGCTTAACCTTTTTACTTATATATGGCTTTGGAGCAAAGAAATTATACTTTGTAGTTTGTATTTTGATTATTATATTGATTGATATTCAAGCAGGAGCTACACTTGGTAAGGGTTTAAACCGTGGAATGGGAACTATAGTAGGAGGTGGACTAGGTTGCATAGCAGCAATTTTGGCTCAAAAGCTCGGTGGGGTTGGCAACTCCATTATCATTGGAATTTGTATATTCATCTTTGGTAAGTTTTAGATTAATATATTATATGATTTGTTTTATTATTATCTATATTTATAGTATTGATTTATATGTTTTTTTAATTAAATAATTAGACACTAAAATAATCTAATTTATAATAAACCAACAATTAAATTTATTTACATTCAATTCAATAACCTATAATTGGTGACTGATTTTAATTTTCATTCGATTAAAGCCAAATTTGACAAAACACTAAAATTGCAATTGTACTACTATTTAGTCAAACTTAATTCAGTTATTTCCAGTTCAATAATAAATTTAAGTTTGATCCTAATTAATCATTAGAGAAACCACTGAAAAGTAATTAATTTCAGGAGCAATTGCAACATATTTTAGAATGATTCCAAGTATAAAGAGAAGATATGATTATGGGGTGATGATATTCATTCTGACATTAAACCTTGTATTGGTGTCTGTGGTGCGTGACGAACAACAAGTTTGGGAAATAGCACGTGATCGTCTCTTAACAATTGTGATTGGTTTCATCATTTGCATTTCTGTGAGCTGCTTCTTGTTTCCTCTTTGGGCCAGCAATGAATTTCATGATTCCACTCACTCAACCTTTCAACAACTCGCCAATGCAATCCAAGGTACATATATAGAAGGACTTTGACAATTTAAAATACAATAATATTATTAATTTTATGTTCTGAATATCCTTTTTTTTTTTTAATTTCAAAACAAGACAGCCTAACATACACTTTGCATATAACCTTAAAACCTTTTATATATATAACCAAATAAAAAAAGAAAAACAATCATATATATAATATATAGAATCATTTTAATATGCTTATGTTATAATTATAACTGCTGTAATTATGATATTTTAAAAGTATTGTTAAAATTAAAATAATATTTTTTATTATTTAACAATACTTTTTAAAAAATATTATTGTTTTTTTTAAATATAAAATAAATAATAACTTTAATTTTAATAACATATAAACGCTATAAACATAAACATACTAAAATTACTTGATATATATGTTAGCTTTCAAGGGAACTTATATAAGTGGATGTGGCCCATGGGCCATTGCATGGGATCCTCTCTGATATTAAAAATGAGTTCATATTAGTATTGATTAAGGTGATTTTTTCGATACCCAATCGAATCACATGAAATTTTTTTACTAATTCCGTATAGGAAATATCTGTTAGGAAGAAACAAAAAAGGTGGGAATCGAATTTAATACTCAAATTTAAATCGTCAATTCCATCTCAAAAAAGTGATTGTTGCTGGGAGTTTAATATCCATATAGATATAGAATAGAATAAAACTGAAATTATTGATCATTACCCCAATAATTCTATTACTTCTATTAAATACAACGAAGAAAAAAGGATTAGATTAGAAGAAAAAAGAGGGGGCAATAAAAGAGGGGTACTAAAATTGATAAAAAGGAATTCCAGCACATATAGTAACATACATAGTGAAATAATACTATGTGTTCTCACCAAAAACTAACTTGAGGGTATTGCATATTCTTTTTACATGTTCTAATTAATTGGTGATAAGTGTATTTATTAATTTCAATCAACAAATGAGTTTTTAATTTTTAAAAAGAAAAAATAATAAATTTAATACATATATTAAATACTTTATATATACATATCTTAATAAAGTGTACATACATTTAACTCTGGTTAAATCAAACCACCATATATGGTAAATTTTAAATAAATTATTTAAAAGAAAAAAAAGAATTAGAATTGGGCCGTTGTATATGCTGCTGGAGAAAGAGGGAAGAACATAGAACCCTAATTCTTTTCATCTAATTTCGTCTTCTTCTCGTTTCTATATTCACAGAAAAAATTCGTTTTCGTCTTCTTCCTTCTCCTTCGCTCTCAAGATATACCTTCTTTTTCCTCCTTCTAATCTTCGAAAGTCGTCGATCTTGTTCTTGTAACCCATAACAATTCATCGTTCTTTTTACTGTTCTTCAATTCAAAGTCGCCAATTTTATTGTTGGAACCCAAAACAATCGATCGTTTTTTTTTTTTACCGTTCTTCCATTTAAAGTTGTCAACATAACAAATTTCTCTTAAGAACGATCAATTATTTTTTATAATTAAATGTATGTACACTGTATTAAGATATGTATATATAAAGTATTTAATATATGTATTAAATTCATTATTTTTTATTTTTAAAAATTAAAAATTCATTTACTTATTGAAATTAATGAATACACTTATCACCAATTAATTGGAACATGTAAAAAAAAGTATGTAATACCCTCAAATTAATTGGGTATTGAACAAATCACCATTGATTAAATATAGGATAAAACATTTTTTTATTTTCTATCGTCTGTAAAATATAAACTTAATTTTGTATTAGCATTTTTAATTTATTTTATTTTATGTCTAATATTTTTTATTTATATTAAAATTATTTTTAAATATTTTTAATTTCATCTGTAACAGTTTAGATGGAATTAACGTTTAAGAATAATTTTAACACAAATAAAAAACGTAAGAACAAATTTAAATGAAATTAAACATTAGAAATATTTTTGAATAAAATCACAAATATTATTAGAGACAAAAATTTACCGTTAAATATACTATATAACATGTATTAATATAAAAACAAGAAAAACAAATAGCTGAGCTAGCTTATTATTAAACACAAAGTTTTGATCTTAGCTTTCAAATTTTATTGTAGGGTGTGTGGAGGATTATATGAGATTTGCTGACGAAAAAGAAAATGAGGCCATCAACAGTACCAACTTCACTTTTTGCAAGACTTTGTTGAACTCCAAGTCAAAGGATGAGTTACTGGTACATACTTATGGAATAATCATGTGTTTCTATATTATATTATCCACTATTCTCTTAATTATTAAGTGTAGTAATAATAATAAAAAAATACTTGTGTTTTTAGGCAAATTATGCAAAGTGGGAGCCCTTGCATGGAAAATTTGGATACTCGTACCCTTGGCAAAATTACCTAAAGATTGGAGAGGTTAATCGGGATTTGGCTGCAATTATTCTTGTTCTTGGAAGGTGCCTCCAAACCTCAAAAAAGGTAGGTTAACAAATTAAATTTGCATGCACATATATGTAGTAATATATATAATTTAATTTTGATTCACCGATAAAATCACAGGTTATATAATTTTCTACATAATTATTTAATTAAATTCATATATTTATATGACTTTTAAATTTGATGAAATGATGACACACGTGTGTATATATATATATTACTATTATATATTTGACTTTTGTTAATAATTAAAAAATAATATTAAATATATTCTATATTACTAAAGAATTTTAGTAATATTTTTTAAAAATTTTATTAACATTTAATAAAAATATAATAATAATATAAGTCTTATATAGTAATATTGTAAAAAAACGATATAATAGACTTAGTATATATTTTGGGTTGAATGGTGTTAAATTTGTAGCCCATGGAATTGCAATCATGGAGTGAAACAATCCAAGTAATTGAACCATGTTTTGAAGCAATTGGGTCAAATATTGTGTGGAGTCTAAAGGAACTTGGAGAAAGCATGAAACAAATGAGGAAGATTCATGCTTCTCAAATCTCAACTAAGTTAAAGGCATCAAGATCAGAGATAAGCATGGTGGTTAAGATGATTATTTCCACATCCAAGAAGATATCAACATCAATGCTTAATAATAATGATGAGAATAATAATTGTTATGATGATGATGATGATGCATCACTTGCAACTGCTAGCTTCTTGTTCTTGCTCAAGGAGGTTGTGAACAAGGTAGAGGAGTTGACCAAAGTGGTGGAACAACTTGGAGATATTGCTGGCTTTCCTACACATATTCAACTCTAGTTTCTTAGTCAGTGTTTGTTTTCAGATACTACTGAAAATTGAGAAATTGAAATTTAATATTGTATTTAGTGGAGAAGAAATTGAAATTGAAATTTTAATTTTTGGACACAAATTTCAGTACCTTTAATATATTTTTAAAAAATGGAGAAAAAAGACTGAAATTTTTAAAATTTGAGATTGAAACTTTAATAACATTTTTTTAAAAAATTATTTTCAATTAATTTTTTAAATTTCAATCTACCCCTTAATTTTTATATTTATTTTAAACTAAATATGATATTTAGACATAATTTAGTTCAGTACATTTTATATCAATACAATACAAAGTCTTAATTTAGTCTTTAATTATCTCTCAACTTATATTTTCTAATTTCTATCTCTTAATCTCAGTTCCTTCTAAACGCAACTTTACTATATATGTTGATTAAATTGGAAAAAGTACTATGCACATAATAATATGCTATATTAGCTTTTTAATTTGCCATTATTTTTAGCATATGAAATTGGAACCAATGTGTTTTTCATTATCCTTGAGTGGGTAATCTAAATGAATAGTCACTTTTATAAGGTGAAATGAGCCAAGTAAACTACTGTCCTTAAATCTAAATATATATGAATCTAGTTGTTATATCCCTAAAGTACGATCGTTGAGTTATATATAATTCCTTCAAATTATTTAGAGCTTTAATTAGTTATTGCTTTAAGGATATAAAAAAAGAAGATATTAAAAAAAAAAGAATTCTAGAAAGATGTAGTGATAAAAATTTTAGAGTGCGTTTAATTTGTGTTTTTATTTCTATTTTTATTTTTAATATTTTTTGTTTTTAAAATTTTTTAAAAAAAATAAAAAAATTATTTTTTTTAGTTTTTACTCTTATTTTATTTTTTTATAAAAAATTAAAAATAAAAACTACTAAAAATTAAAAACAGAAAATAAAAATACAAGTCAAAGGCACTTATATAAATTTTGGTGGAAACTCAGGTACAGTCAATTTCACATGAAGTTGATAACTGAGAGTCATTAAATAAAAATTTAGTCAAATCATTGAAATTATTTAACAGCTCTTAACTACAAAGTTGACTATACCTGAGTTTTCACCGTAAATTGTGTATTCCGTTCGTTACAACGAACTTTTGTACGTTTAAAATAACGGAAATGTTTGGTAACCAAAGAAAATTAGCTAAAAACAGCCATAACTTGCCTTATTTAGCATTCATTAATTGTTGCGACAATTAATGAATGCTAAATAAGGCAAGTTCTTGCTTTTTTTTTTTGTCTACCTAGCATTACGCTAAAATAAAGTGATACAAGCAAGTGCATATCTTAAATAGATTTGAAGTGGATTTTTATCTGATTTTTATTGGATAGAAAGGAAATGCTATTCAGGAAAATTGAAATATTATAAATTATTATCGGAAAAACTACCAAAAGTACCTATGAAGTTTACGAACGCTGACAAAAGTACCCATAAACTAAGGAAATTAACGCTGTACCCATTAAAGATGGGTTTCGTATGACAAAAGTATCCAAATCTTAAATTTTTGTTGATTTTTTAATAAAATTCCTAAACTACCATACACTCAACCTCAACTCACTTTTTTAACATTTCATAACTCAATTTGCACCAACTCTTACCATGTAGTCCAAAACTACTCCTACAACAAACCAGACCGAAATTAATGGTAGTGGTGGCGGTGGTAGAGGATCGGACCTCAACCGATTCACTCATAAGTTTATAAACCATACCCAAACTAAATTAATCAAACACAAAAAAATACTCAAAACATAAAAATTTTCAAATTCATTCATCCAATTTCAATTCACTTTAGCAAAACTAGAAATAGAAAAAGCCATCAACCATAAAAAATCAACAAATCCATTCATCCAATTTAAAATTTATTTCAGCAAAAATCAGAAGTAGAAGTAGCCATCAACTGGATCTTCTGTAAATCAATCTCAACCTTCATAAAAAATAGAAGCAGATTTAAAAAAAAAGAACAGTATCATTTTAGTAGTAACTAAATCATTTTCTGAAAAGAAGAAAAATAAAATAAAAATATTTAAAAAAAAAGAAATACATTTTTCTTTGTCGGCGGACTGTAACATCGTTAATGGCAAAACCTCTATTCACAGTGTCGCCTCCCTTTCTTCTCTAATTTCTCTTTACCAAACCCGTTTTCTGCATGCAAGAGTACCACGACGCCTCTCTCTTCTCAGGTGTGCCGTGTGCGACGACAATGTTCTCCTCGGCTGGGTCAGACGCGCCACGACGATGTTCTTCTCGGCAGGCGCGCCACGGCAGCATTCTCCTCAGGTTGGGTCACATGTGTGCGATGAAGGTGTTGTAGTCACCTTAATAGTGAGAGGGATAAGCAGTGAGAAGGGAAGAGATTGGCGGTAATGGAGTAGGTGGGTGGCGGACGGCAATGAGGAGGTAGGAGGAGAGTTTCAGTGACTCTGTGAGGATTTTTGAGAGATAAGTGAGGAGAGAGGAAGAAGAGAAGAGAAGAGAGGAAGTGACAGTAGAATGTGGTTAGGGTGGGGTAGTTTAGGAATTTTATTAAAAAATTAACAAAAAATTAGGATTTGGATACTTTTATCATACGGAACCCATCTTTCATGAGTACAGCATTAATTTCCTTAGTTTATGGGTATTTTTGTCAGCGTTCGTAAACTTCATGAGTACTTTTGGTAGTTTTTCCAATTATTATCATTCAGTTATAAAATTACCTTAAACAATGATATATGGATAAATTATTAACTGAAAATATTTTCTTGTGTGTATAGATGAATGGACATTATGCAAAATTAAACTAATAATTTTCTTTAGGCGTATAGCATATGTCTTTTGTATGCATTCGGAAATTAAGGCCGGCCTTCATATATTTAATTAAAAGTTAATGGAAGAATCCACTATTAATTAAGCTAACAAAATCAACTTGGGTTGGTCGAATGATCTACTTAAATAAGTGTTGGGAATTCAAATTTTTCATTGTGCATGTAGCAACTCATTAGCTAGCGACATCATTGAATGGAACTCAAATTCGCGACAGATTAATTATTAACCTGTCGGACCAAAAAATATCGTGGACAACAAAAAAATTAAACTAACAAAAAAAAACAAAAGCTAGTGGCTATTAAATATCCAATATAGACAAAATAATAAGACTCACAAAACCTATACACACACAACCACAACAAAAAAAAAGTCATCAAAGATCATAGCAAAAATGATCAATAATGCTTCAAACTTTGCAGCATCAATAACAATTAGTTTGATATTGTGCTTAATATTATTATGGAGTAGTAGTGTTTGTGAGTGTGTTCCCAACACAAACATCACCACTATTCTATGCAATTCTGGTGTATACACTTCTGGGGACCCTTTTGCAATTAGTTTATCCTATGTTCTTGAAGAATTAGAGGAAGTAACACCAACACAAAAAAACTATGATTACTACAATATTTCACCTTACCCTAATGCATTTGCATATGGACATGCTGCTTGCAACAACAACAACAACAACTTGAAGAAGAAGACGAATCTAACATCCTCTGATTGCAAAGCATGTCTTGGTGTTGCAAAAACTACTATGTTGAGTTCATGTGAGAAAAGAATAGGGGCTCGTTCTGTTCTTCATGATTGTACAATTAGGTATGAACAATACCCATTTGATGATTAATTGATTGTGCAAGTGTTAGAACTTTGATTTGGTTTACAACTTTTTCCTACAATTATAGAAGAAGCTAAGGCTTCTTTTGTAAGGATAAGGAGGTTGTGTAATGTGTACCACAAATAATAATAAATTAAATGATTACTTTGTTGACCATATCAACTCAAATTATTGTTTTGCCATATTCATTTCTTGAGTCTCATTCTGATTTCTATTTGTTTATCTAGTTTGGGCTTAATGGCTTAAAAATCTTTATATTTTTTATTTCAAGTTTGAATGTACAAAGTCTCACATTATGAACTCATATCTTGAAAAAATTGTGGGTAACTTTCTTACTAAATGTGACAACTCTAATTACTAATTAGTAGAACTTCTCCCAACAGTGAGTTGATCACATTTCACATGGTATATAAAATGATCAGTCCAAAATATTTTTAAATGTGGATTGAATTATGGATAAGAAAAAATTGTCCATTTGATTTATAAAATTGTGAATATCATATATACCTTACCACAAAAAAAAAAAAAGAGCATATGCTAAAATTGATCATCTTGATGAGCAATATTATTAGCTCATTATAGTATAAATGGAAGAGTGGCAAAATAATAATAATAATTTCACAAAACACAGTACCAAAATGTCATAAAAGCAGCAATGCCACTTAGAATACAAAGCCTATCCAACCTACTCTCATTCCTCATCTTCTCTTCCTTCAACTCACTCTGCACTTTTGAGTACAAATGACAAGACTCAAGAACTTCACTATAATTCTTGCTCCTTCTACAGCTAAGTGCTTCCTTCAGAATAAGCAAACTGTTCCTTCCATTAACATGAGCACCTTCCATGTCTTCCAATTGCATGCTTAACTCGGTTAGCTTAACTTTCGTTCCAACGCCATCTTCTTCGGTGTTAACCACTCTAAACTTCATTATAAGGATGCATTCTACTACTTGTGAAGGAAGAATGTCTGTTGCAGGGAGAACGGAGCCAAACCTGATCACGAAATCATTATCTGTCGGCCAATGCCTTTGGCCGCCAAGAGGTCTCCAGCTAGCAAGATTGGCAGCTTGCTTCATTTTACGGTTCACCATGATCCAACTTAATTGGAGACCGTCGAAAAGCTCTTGCCAAAGTTTCCCATCTTTCCTTTCTCGTTCCATTGATGTAATCGGTGGCAAACCATCGGATACTGAGAGGGTAACCACACCATCATTGTTATCGTCATCTCTATATGTGAGGAGATCAATCCTAAAGGGGCAGTTGTAGAACCAACCATCATATCCATTAGCATTTGGAACTCCGACACCCCATTGAACTTTCGAGCAGATTGCCTTATCCTTGAATCTGATATCGACTATAGAGACGAAATCCGATGGAGAGAGGCTTTCGAACTCATTCATATCACCATAGTATTCTGCCTCGGTCCAATCATCCGGGTACTCAAGAAAGTTCTTCTCTTGATAATCCGCAACTTCCTTGTTTACTATAAGTGGGAAACAATCCGCATAAAACTTTCTGAATCCCCCCATGGATGATATTAAGCTTTTGATATCTTCCCTGTTGGTTGCAGGCCACACAGATGAACACACATTTTCCCACAAACTTTCTTCTTTTGAAATGGAACAAAAAGCTGCACAGGTACATGCTGCACTAGCCAGGGTAGGGCCATCAAGACGTCGTAATATGTCGTAGAAGAGATCACTATTCAACGAAGGGATGCTATCAACCGGCACGACTGACATTGCTATAATCCGCAGCCTGTCAAAGGAACACAATCAAATTGCATAATAATAATAACAGAAAAATGAAAGAACCTGCATTCTCTTGAATAATAAAAAAAATTAACTAAAAATTTATTAGTTGATAATCAGGCATATAAAGGTAGGACTATCGGGACTTAGTTTATCTGATAAAAAAAAAAAGCAAACAACTATCTCAATCCAAATTTTGATAATGACTTCAGGAATGTATATGCCTGTAAAATTATGCTTACTTTACTATATATGTGTTTCATAAAATTTAAGCGAAAAATTTTGTAACTATAGTCTATAGTTATCCCCATCTTGTAATCATAAGACCTCAACATCATAGCATTATAATAGCATGAACATAGCTTAATACCGTCATTGGAACTTAAGGGTTTGAAATAGAAACATCAATCAGACCAAGAGATTTACATCATTTTCCAAGCATTTCTAACACATGCCATGGCCAAATTATGAAAGAAAGTTTCCTAAAAACATGCATACATACCTACACAACACAGGGGAGATCAAGTGAATATCCGCAAATCCAAAGTTAACATCTTAGAACTTAGAATATCAAAATAACTTCTTCAGAGATACTCCAAATCTAATCTTACGTTCCTATAAACATAGGTTTCCCAACATACAGAAAATTTATGAGGAAAAAAAAAATCAGGATGTAGTGCTCATCTCATGTAATTTCCACTCACTCCCTAAAGTATATATTATAATTCACAGCCAAGACAAATGAGTTCTTTCTAAAGATTGGGATGGCAAAAGGGGTAATATAAATTCTAAATTGTGTTTGATAAATGTCTTAGGACAAAATATTCAGAAACATTGAGACAATAGAGACAGAGACAGGACGGAAAAAGAAAAGGTCCCTGTCCCTATCTCTACTATCCCCGGTTTCTGAGTTGACAGAAATTTGACAAATTTTGTCCGGAAATATTTTGCCTACTTTTGTATCTATATCCTTCTCCAAACATGTGTTGTGTCTCGGTATTATTGTCTCATGACGATTACCAAACAGGCCTTTGGGAAAAGCAGCACATGGCCTATAGGCTATAGCATCCCAAGAAACCAAAATAGGGGTATTGCCAATCCCAAATAACAATATTATTCAAAAAGGGTTCTTCACTGTGAATCAAATGAATGGAAACCAGCAGTAACAGATACTGTAATTACAAAAGATCTGCATGGGAATCTTGCAACATGTTTACTATTGCCGAGTAACAAAGACATGAAGCTCTATCAGAACTTGTTCTTATGCAACTAAGGAATAAGCTAAGTAATACAGTTAAGATAGGAAGAGTGTTTTCACTACAAACTAAATTGGTAACAATATTTGGTATCACATACAGCAGGGTTTAAGAGGAAACAGAAAATTATTGCATAGAATGAGTGATTATAATAACTAATTTAGGCGCTCAATGCTCGATGTTCCTAACCATGACTGTACTAGCAAGTAGCAAGAACATATGAACTTATGAAGCATAGTAGACAAACTAGGAAAGTTCCATAACAATCATCTATGATCTATCGATTTAGATATCCTCTTGGAATCCAAACGTTCCAAGAATCCTAGGGCCTACTTGAAGCGAAATTCGGCGCTTAAAATGATCTAGGTCTTTTTAAGTGTGAAACATGAAAAAAATGAAATGAATTTCAAGCGTTAAATAGTAAATTCTTATTGGAGCAAAAATTCAGTAGTACTAATTTTCATTCCTGGAATTCCCAATTTCATCTAACAAACTCTAACTCAAAAATTCCTATAATATTGTACTATTGTTCAGAGAAGCCAATGATAAACTCAAAAAAAGCATCGAAACTACTAATGAAATGTGTGGATCACAAACACAGCTCACAACTCAACATACATTAGTTCATAAAATAGAATCTTCATAAACATTTTGCAACCCTTTACTACGATTATTACAGAAGAAAGTTAAGCCCTTTCACAGAAACAACCATAAATCAATGAAAAAATATTGCCATTAATCCAAAATAAAACCGAAAATAGAAACAAAAAGGAATAAATATAAAGAAACAAACTTGAGAAATGCAACTAAAAAATGAGACAGTGAACAAAAACAATGCCAAATTCAGCACAATCAAGAGCACAAGAGAAAGAGAAAGAAGTGTTTACTTACCTAAATATCAAAACATGCTGTGAATCAAACAGAAACAGGGGAAACAGAGCAGGCAGAATAGGAGGAGGAGCAGGTGAATTGAATTGGAAAAATCAAATTTTGAAGGGAACCCAGATAGGAAAAGAGGGGATTTGAGCTAAGTTGACGAGTAGTTTGAAGGATCGGTTGAAGGGTCACGATCGATTTTGAAGGTAGAATGCTGTGAGTTCACGTTCTTGTTCTAAACCCTTCTTTTCTTTCCACATGAGATTGTTTTTCTGAGGTCAACGATTTACAGTGAATGCCGTGCAAACTATGCTTTCCATTTATTGTGACAACAATTTTATTTATTTATTTATTTACTTATTTTTATGGGTACTAGAAGAAAAGCAGACAACAATTTTATTTGATTGTCAATATATTTATTTTTTTATCTTTTTTGTTATAAAAACATTTTAATAAAAAATTCTTCCTATATTTTTATGAACAAAATGTCTAAACACCTAAATTCAATTAAAGAACAAATTAAAAGAGAGATTATTTTATACTCGAAGTAAAATTTTGTGCTTTATGTTATAAATTTATAATTGTATCCATTTACTTCAAGAAATTTTAATAAAAAACAAAAATGAAAAATATGAAGAGTGGACAAATATGATGGAAAAAGAAATTAATTTACATTATAAAATTTTATATGGACTCACTTTAGTTTTTTTTTTTTTAATAATTATCAGCCTAATCTTTTATGATTTATTTTAATATCATGTATGAAATAATTACGACGGTTTAAAAACCGTCACAAATTTTAAAAAGAAAATGAAGGTAATAAACTGCCGCAACTTTACCTTTTAAACTCAAATCCAAAAAATAACGAGATTGCAAATCACTCAAATAAATTGACCATTTTATAATGGTTATTCTAATTATTACTAAAAAACTAATTAAATTATGTAACAACAATTTATTAAGTAGCAGTAAAAATCAACAATATATAGTTTATATTGTAATGTCAAAGAAAATTTTAAGAAATTTTGGGGCAAAAATTGAAATTATTTTTAAGAAATTTTTTATATTTAAAATCATCTCTAACGTCAAATTTTATTTTAAAATTATTTTTTTTTATTTTTAAACAAAAATATTTTTCATCATTATCTCTTTTCTTTATCTTTCTCACTCAAACTGTTTGCACCACTACTATTATCTTTTATTGTACACTGGCACACCTCTCATTTCATCATTACCACTATACATCTACATTGTTATAATCCTATTTTCTTAAATTTACACCCAACACACATACCTACACGAAGGAAAAAAAAAGAAAACAGAGAGAAGAGAAGACTACTCAAGAAAAGAAATGAGAAAAAGAAAAAAGAGAAGAGGGAGATAATAATGGAGAGAGGTGATGTTGCTACCGTCCGTTAACATCGCGGTTGAAGGAAAAAAACGTGAATTCGACTAGGAGAGAAGTAGATATAAAAAAAGAGAGGGTGAGAAACAGAGGCTGTAGAAAAGGAAGAAGAGGAGAAAAAAGCGACGACGTGGGAAGCCATTGTTGTCGTCATCATCGTAGTTGTGGCTGAGGAGAGGAACATGTCGCAGAGAGAGAGGAGGAAGAGCAGAGCCCCCTCATAACTAAGAACTCAACAACGATGATGTAGTTCGATGCCGATAGAAGCAGCTCCCACCTCAGTTACGACTAGAAGTGGCAAACGGGAAAACCCACCCCATCCTGCCCCTCCCCGCCTCACCTAAATTTCTTCCCCGTCTCGTCTAACAATAGGTTGGCGAACCAAACCCGTCAAATCTCTTTTTCTAAAACCATTAAATATTAAATAATATATATAATTTCACACTCAATTCAATAAATTTATTAATTTCTAAAAGCAGAAAAAAATTATAATTTCTAAATTCATAAACATTAAAGCCTTTATAATTATAAATATGTAATAAAGATAATCATAAACTAGCTTTTTTGAAATAAAATAATAAAACCAATATTGTCCAAAACATATAATTAAACATCTTTAAGTTTATAATAAATCAAACATAAAATATAATCCAAAATATAACTTAAAAACATCTTCAATTATCATCTTCATCCTCTTGTAGATCAATAACATCCTAGAAATTTGTAAAAAAAAAAAAAGCCCTAACCAACAAAATGGCTGGCCCGCCGGGGAAGTCCGCCCCGCCCGCGCCCGTCGAAACCCGCCAAAGTCCACGAATTAGGTGGTGCGAGTTAGGCGAGCTTTTTAACTTTGGCGATTTCAAATTTCTAGCCCAACGCCCCAATCTGCCTTTTTTGGCTGGTTACTCGAGCCGGCACGGCGGATCTCGACCCATTTGCCACCTTTAATTACGATGCGACAGCAGCGACCACACTCTTTTCCATTGTCATCTCTCTTTCACGCGCGGCGACAACGACCACACTTTTCTCTGCCATCACCTCTCTCTTCTTCCTTTCCTTTTTTTTTCTTGTCCTTCTTTATTTTTCTCTGTCATAATCACAATGCAAAGGCAGCGGCCCGCACTCTTTTTCGCCATCACTTCCTTCTTCATTTTTATTCCTTTTCTGTTAGTTTTTTGCTTTTTTTGCTTTCTATGTTTCTTTTATTCTCTTCCTTTCTTTTTTTGTTTTTGCTTTAGGTGGAAAAGATTGGGAGTTGTGGGTGGGTTGGTACTAGTGATAGAAAAAGTGATATCTATATTATTTAAAAAATTATTATGTTTGAAAGAATAATTTTAATATTAAATTTAATGCTGAGAATTATTTTAAAAAAATTAAGAAGAATTTTAATTTTCACTCCAAATATTAAGGGCGGAAAAAAAATACTTAATACCTAAATTTTTAATTAATAGCATATAAGTTAAGTTTAGGTAAACTAAACTAAAAAATTAATCGGGACGGCTATTATAAGAATTATCGTCAAAGCAATCTACATCATTATTCACCATACACAAGTTAAACATTGCCACGTATAAAATATCCACATCAAAACCTTTTAATTTTAATAGAAAATGAATGTCGAGTAGAGTAAACAAACAATCTAATATGCAACTACTACCATATTTAGATAGATGTATATTCACCAAATTTAATAGAATGAGAAAGACACTCTGATAGAACTATATATGAATTATATTTAGTGGGGTATGTGTAATTAATTTATGTCCTTGTTATTATAATTACTGTATTTTTATTGGTTCTCCTAACTGAAAATTAAAATTTCATTACATTTACATATATATGATTAAGAGTTTCGAATGGTACGTAGATTTTCAACCTACTCATACCCATTCTTTATTTTTTTATTTTTTTTTGTAGAAAACTTGATAAAAGCTTTATTTTCCTTTCTTAGTTTTCTTTTCCAGATTTTAAACTTCCAAAGGAAAAATACTAATACTAATCTTCAACGTAGGTAAATCTAGTTGAACAAGTTTTGAACTACTTTATTTAATAAATAAGAATCATAATTAGTGGTCTACGCCTGAGGTCCATTAGGTTCCACTTGGGTTAACTAAACATGTGTTTTGTTCTAATTTGTGTACAAAATTTTGTTTTATTAGAATTATTTTTCTCTATGAAATTAATTAATTATAATCATATACTAAGGATTATGCATTTCAACTTCAAAGTATATGTAACAACCATCGTTGAGGATGAATTAACATCTAACAAACAATACAGAAAGGTTGTAGGTCCCAAATATGGATCAATCTAGATTCCTAGTTCTTAGTTGTTACATATTTTAATACTAGAATTAAAATAAAATTGTCTTATTCTCTTATCACGAAAAAGAATAATAAATTCCATTCCTAAAAAAACCAAACCAACAAAAATAATGAGAGTATATTATTAGTGGCGTATGTAGTAGTAGTATACGAAAGTGTATGATGATGAGTAGTACCCTAATCCAAAATCATGTGGGAAGAGTGACATAAATGAGAAGCCAAGTAGCCAATTGAATAATATTTATGAGCAAGCGCTAGCTCTTGAGCTGTCATTGGCCGTACCTGTGATAATATTTGTGGACAGCCAAACCCCTCATCATTGCATGTTTTTTTTTTTAATAATGTTTTATAGTCTGACAAATTAAATATTAATTTTTAAATTTGTAGATTAAAATTTTATTTAAAAATATATAGTTAGTCAATAGATTAATTTATGTATAAAATAAAATTTAATTTCTAAAATTTAATTAAATGAATAAGTGAACTAATCCCTACTAATCACTTAACCAATCAGTATAGCCTGTTTTAATAATCATAACGTTGCTTGTATGAGTATATATAGACAGTTATTTAGATTAAATACATGCTTATTTTTAAAAATTAATTTTTTCCCTCTTTTTGTTTAGTTCTTAGAGTTCTAGATATGGATTATATTAGTTCTAACTAATAAGCCAATATCATCCTATCATCAATTATTGGGACATTTACTTTATTAATTAGTTAGTTACATGTTTCCATCTCTATACTTAGATGACACTTCATAAATTTAGAGTGTAAATATTTAAATTGATCTTAAAAAAATTTAGATCAAATACTTTGGTTCTTAAAAAAATTTTATTTTTTAGAAGTTTTAAAAAATTAATCCGTCGAATAAATGGATCTTTCTATCATTTTTAATTAAAATTTTAATATGTGAATTGAAAAAAATAAGTTCCTAACAAATTTATTATAAGATAATTATGTTCTAAAATATATTACTACATAATAAATTACTTCTCATTTAAAATGACAGTAGAATCAGTTTGTTCGACGAGATTAATTAATTTTCGAAAACTTTTAAAGAATAAAAATTTATTAGGGACCAAAGTATTCTATCTAAAATTTTTTAAAGATTAATTTGCGTGTTTATTCTAAATATTATATATAACTCAGGACGGAGTAGCTTGTGCACTCATGCACCTATGGCGGAAACTTAAGTGTGTTTAATGGATGATATAACGGAAAGTTAACACTATAAAATTATGAAGTGATTAGTAATAAAATCTGAATATATTTCTTGCAATTATTTAGCTGAACTCCTATAAATAATGGCTGAATAATTGTTGATGTATATTAATTATCTAGTTATATTATTTTACTTTTTTTTTTTTTTTGGAAAAGAACGAGTATTGTGTATCTGTTTGTGTATGTCTTGTTTCCAAATGATACAATAACAAGGAAAATATATGATACAAAATAACCTATATAATTTGAATGTAGATTTTCTAAATTTTAAATTTGTATTTTAGAGAGTAAAGTATGATCTTTTACCCTTGCATAGTTTCTTTCTCATATTTATTTTTGGTTCTACCTATAAAATAAATAATGAAAGATCAAACTTTACTCTACTCTTTAAAGTGAAATTCAAATTTTAGAAAATCCAAATTCATAAAATTTAATTATCAATATTTTGTTCTGACAGAAATCTTTTGGTATTCTAAATGGATAAAATGTTACTAGAAAAATACATTATATAAACCACGTTTTGCTAGTAATTAATAATCCTGAGAACAACTTGTCTAGCAATATATAAAGGAAAAGTATAGGTAAACAATGAAAATATTAAACAATGTAAACAATAGATATATCGGATGTTCATTTTACTAGTGTACGGATGGTTATTTTAATATTAAAAATTAGAGGATTAATTTGGAGGTGTAGTGTGTTTTTATTTGATTGGTGGTTGTTCATATTGTTCAACAAAATCATTGTCCCCCTAGCATTCCCCATATATAAATCTTGTTTCTCATTCCAATGCCCTCTCTTATTACCTATGATTAAATTTCATCAGTTGAAAACTAATTAAACAACATTACATTATATTTCAGCCATACCTTGATATTAATTACACTTTCAAAAATACACCAAGAACTTGAGTGCATATATATACCTAGCTAGATCCATTTCTTTAGTGAACATTATAAAAGAGCACCGACAACTTCAATGTCTCCTTATTTTAACAAAAGAAAAAAGCAAAACAAATATAAAAAAATTGTAATTAGCACCTGATGAAGAACATGATTGTAAACTATCAAGTTATTTGATGTGCTTGGCAAAATCACTGACCTTAAAATCAGC
This sequence comes from Arachis hypogaea, assembly GCF_003086295.3. Lineage (NCBI taxonomy): Eukaryota > Viridiplantae > Streptophyta > Magnoliopsida > Fabales > Fabaceae > Arachis > Arachis hypogaea. Next base: position 113,927,256 of record NC_092047.1, on the reverse strand, counting down.
ACATGAAAGTGAGTGATGAGATGTGAGTAAAGAGAAGAACCCTAATCTATTAGACTCAACATCAAATTGCACAAGATTCTCTTCAAGTTGCTTCCCTCCCATCACAATTGAAGTTTTCTCCTTCACCCCACCATCCATAAACCCTAAACACCACAAGTCAACCTTCTTATTCTTAACCCTAACCATTGAATTTGCCCCCATGATTCTCCAAACCACATTCTCCTTCTCAAGCACAAAATCAATGATGGGCACTTTGGGACCCTTATTTGTCACCATTAACCCTTTTGCTGAGTAGCACACCTTAAATGGCTTCACAGGATTGGTAACGGTAAGGTTAAAACTAGATGAACTAGCTTCTTTTATAAACAACTCGGTGAATGCCTTGTAAATAGAAGGTTCTAGAAGAGTGTATGGAATACGAGTGGTAATCTTAGTTCCACCAATGCCGTATTCTTGGTTAATAGTCAACAAAGAAGCATTGATGGGAACATGTTGACCGTTGACTCTAATAGAAGTCAAACCAATGTAATACTCATTGTGAGGTGGAGAAATGGGAAAATCATCTGTTATTCCAATTGGGTTGTGAATGAGAGGAGTATAAGTAAGGTTTTCCGAAAGATCAATCTTATTGGATTTAGAAAACACGAAATACGGACCGTGGGTTCCGAAAAAAGCAACCCCGGTTGATTCGGTTGAACCGGGAAAACAAATTGCAAGAGAATGGGAAGTGGACAAAGCTGAACCGAATTGGGCTTGGACCGAGAGTTTGGACCGGCCTAATGCAGCTAAACCGGTCACACCCGTTGGTAAGCCTTTGACGAAATATGAGGGAGCGCAAGAGAAGGTATAATTAGAGAGAGAAACGAGTTGACCATGGTGAGTTGACTGGTTGAGAGTGGGAAGTGCTAACGTGTCAACGAGTACATAACCTGCATCGACGACATTGGTAATTGGATTTGCAGGCCAGCTGGCACAAATCATAGTGGATGGTGATGGACATTGAGAGTGAGAGGTGGTTAGGTTGGAATAGTAGCAATCTTCGCATAAGAGGCTAGGTTTTCCAAAGCCGAGGTAATCGCAAAAGGTTTCGTCGCACTCGATATAGTGGTCGGAGGAGGAGTTGTAGGAGGCGGCGTCGGCGCACACTGTCCATGGGAACAAGAAGGAGAGGTCAAGGAGGAGCTTTGTGGGGCGAAGTGGGGTTTTGAGGTAGACAGAGAGAGTGAAGAGGTTTTTGTGTTTGTCCTTTGAAACCGGTGAGATCAGAGTTGTTTGTTGGGTTAGATTGATTGAAAGAAGTGTGAAGAAGATGAAAAAGTAGCTGAATTTTATCATGAATTGAAGTGGAGAGTGCATTTTGGATCGGAAAGTTAAGGTAGCATAGAAATTATTGATGATGATGACACAAGATTTGGGTTACTATGCTTGCTACCTATTTATGGACACAAACCATAGAGAAAACGCGCTTTCACGTGGCATACTAATAATTTATAGCAATATGCATTATCGTCATAGCATGTTAACCCTGTAAGTATCTGATTTATTTCAGTATTATATATTATATGGTTAACGCGCTTGTATTTATTGACCACTACTCATCAGCTGCTTGATTCTTGGATCTGTGAATGATGGTTGCTTTCTTAATCAGCAAAGTTTAATCTGTAGTGGTAATAAATGGTAATGTTCTATTAAACAAAAATCAAGTACTAATGGGGACTATTATTCATTTGTCTAGAGTAGTTTACTGATTTCATGTTGTTAATTGTTTTTGTTGCATGTGGATTATATATGAAAACTAAACGTAAATACATGCTGCAGTATTTTCGTGGATCATTGCAATTTGTCAACTATTGTAATAACCAATTAGATTGGAAGATGGCGCATCATAGAATTCCTAGATTTAAATAAAGGTAGGAATTTAGTTACACAATGAGAAATTACATACTATATAGAATAAGGAAATGTCTTAGATGCACCAAATAGAATGTCAGATCTTAATGGTCTATAACTTTATATAAAAAAAAAATAATTTTATATAAAAAATCTTTTTTATCCTTTTTTTTCTATCCTTTCTTCTATGATAATACTTCTACAACCACTACACAAAAATACCATTAATGGAAGCACCATCACTACCATTGCTCTCTTGTTGTTATGTCTCCAAATTTTGAGAACACCATGATCAACACCAATCTCACTATAAAACTACCAAATTGGTGTCGCGATGTTCCCCGGCAGCGTCGCAAAGCCAACGTCGGAGAGGTCAAGAAGCATGTGAGATGCTGCTGAGGGTGGTGATAGTAAGCAGGAGAGACTGCCACTGGAGACGCCGAGTTATGGCTCTGGTTCGGCGTGGAGGAGGGTGGTCAATTTTGAAAATGAAACTCGAAGGCAGAGGAGATGAGCGGGTCCTCTGGCGCGTCGGTGGAAGTTGTGGTGGTAGCAACAGGCGACGCTTGATGGGTGCATGGTCGCTGGCATTAGTGATGGGCGTTGGCATGATCTCCCCGCAACCGTCGAGAGCGTCGCTGTTGATAGCGACAGCGTGGTTCATCAAGCATTCCTCATATATAATGAGTTGTTGGTGATTGGCAACGAGTAATGCTAGGGGACAGCAACTTTTGTGATTTGTAACCATCAAATAGCCATCAATAATAATTTTAATGGTATGAGATTGATATGAAATTTCATCCAATAGCTCACTTTTTTTTGCTGATTACATGTTGGCCAGAATTTAACAAAGTTGCTGGCCCCTAGACTTTTCCGATTGGCAACAGTGATATAATGAAGAATGTTGATGAATAAGGAAGGTATTTTAATAGTGGTGGTAGTGGTTGTATGGAAAGGAAGAAAGTAAAAGGAAAGAGAGGAGGACAAAACTGAAATTTCACAATGCAACTGTTTTTGAAATATTTAAATATAAATATTGATTAGGATCCTGCTAGGGAGACAATGAAATATGTATACAATGTCTATAATGGGCTCTTTATTAGGCCCAATTAAAATTAAAGCAGAAAATTAATCCTAATCTATTATGGCTGTTTATTTTAACACACCACCAGATTTTTGCTATTTTTACCTTTTTCCCAAATCCCCAATCCCTTTTTTTTCGCCGTTTCTTCTCCCCCCACTCAAATTCTCCCAATTCGTTGTAGAGACTCGTTACGGCGCTAGAACCCTGAGCCCCGCAACCTGCAACCAAGGAAGGTCACGGGTGAATGCAAGCGACCTGTTCGTTGCCCTCAAGCATGGCGCCGTCACTGAACATCCGGCCTTCGCTGCAACCCAGTCGCCCGGCGAGAAGCCGCTGATCAGAACTGCCGCCAGGGAGATCTCACCGCTGAACTGAGCATGATTAGATGGTAGTGGTGTTCATAGATTAGTTAGTTTTGTTTTAATTGATTTAATTGGGGGTATTTTTTTATTTTTAATTTTATTTTTCCTTACCGATTAGTGAGTGTTCTTTTTTTTTTTCAGATGGAGTGATTATTATTGTTACAAAGAGCAGTATTTTGGACCTGTTATGTTTTAGCTTCAACTCCATGCTTTCAAAAATTGGATCCCAATTTATTAGATGTAACCCACTTTGATTATTTCTCTCTAGTTTCTAAAAAAATAAAATGGTGTACCATATACTAGTCTTGTATATAGGAATCCAGCAATAGAGAATCATTCATTAGTGTTTTGGATAAGTTGCTTTTCTTTTTTAAGGTTTTGTGAATTGTGAGTGCTTTGTGATGAGGATTGTTGTTGTTAAATGGGGTCTGATCCAGCACTATATATATATATATGTGTGTGTGTTGGAATTAGGAAATGATATATCAGCTCTTTGATTTTTATTGCTCATGATTTATCACCACCATTATATACCAGTACTACCACTTCTTGAGAATCATTCTTTGATCCTGTGACTGACTGTTGAGAATTTTATGGTGTATATGTTCAGTGTATAGTTGCTCCTTCATATTACCTATTTTTATTTCTATGATCATTTTGTCTGCTGGAGTTATTTTTTTTTATTTATTTATTTTTTCATCTTCATTGGTCCTGTTTAATAGAACAGTGTATGGAACACATGTATAAGGCCTCCACATCATTTTCAAAATTTGTTTCTGCTTGTCTTTTTTAAAGATTTTACTGTTAACTGCCCCTGGAATTGATTTTGAGAGCATCTTGGATTGTTGTTGGAATTGAGGGTAGAATGAGAGTCGAGTGTTAGAAATGAGGGGATTTTATTTTATTTCTTTTCCTTTAAGTAATTAGTATTTGCAATAATGCAGCTAGTTGAAAACAGCAACTACACCAGACTAAGCAAAGACAAACCAAACTCTAAATTGGCCGAAGATAAACTCAAATGGGTAAAAAGGTATCTCATTGATTACATGAATACATGAACATATCTGGATATTTTTTACGACGATCTGCTGATCCGTATTTGTTTTGTTCAACAGAAACTAGTCGAGACGCGTTGCTCACCTTGCTACATTAACAACTTATTTACCCACTTGCTACATTAACTACCAGATTATAATGAGTTTACTTACTGCTGACATGCTTAGGAATTTGTTTATGTCACATTAGAAAGACTTGATTCCAGAACATATTTTGTTTTTCTACAGTACAATGATTTATTGGTTATGTTACCTTAATATTATCTATGTTTTTTCATATGTTAGAATCTCGAATTTATCAAAGTTGTTTGGTAAAGTTGTCATATTTGTGCATGTTGAAATAGGTGACCAATAAACATCCACCAATATAGCTAAACTGAACATCCGATACCTTACTATAATGAACATCCAGTTTAACTTGGTCAAAATCAAAACATAACAACCAAGTGCTACACACTCGAATACTAACGGCTAACCATCTACGCTTAGAGTAAAAATGAACATCCGGTCACTTATGGAAATGAACATCCACTTTAGTTCATTAAAAATACGTGAAAACAATGTCTATGACGAACAGCTACGTACCAAAAAATTATACAGTAAAGCATGTAGAAATTAGGTACAACTTTGTTAAACTATCTCATAAATTACAGAATAACCATCAAATATACTCTTTATGCATTAAGTCTACACGAAATAAAAATAGTAAAATGGTTCGTTCTAACAAATGGAAAAAGGGTTCTTGCAATTAATAACATGTGGACTTTTGCAACAGCTGCCTCAGAACCTTGAAACTAACATGAATCCTTTAAACACAGAGATGAGAAAATATACACTATCACAACCTTGTCCAACTAATCCTACTTTTTGTTGAAAGAGCTTAACAAAGACATAAAATCACTAGCTTGTTCAAGAATATTCAAGCCAGCAACAGCACCATGGTTTATATCTTGAGATGCGTGCAGACGAACCACTTGCCAAAAAAAAAAGAAAAAGTCAAACAGTAAACCAATGTAAGGATACCATGCCATATAAATAAATAACATGCCGGCAAGCATAATAGGCAGGTATCATATACATACAAAACACTCATGTAAAGATACCATGCCATATAAAACACACACCCATATAAACCACACAAACCCTATATCCATATTATGTGAGCATATAAAAAAAATTAAATTATATGCAGTTTTCATACAAAGATACCATACCATTACAAAGCACTAAAATAACCATGTCATGATTAACATGCAAGAAATCCAAGTACCATACACTTTAATTTAGTTCCGTTTCACAATCCCTGCATCACCTTATATTTATTTTTTTAATTCATCGAATGACCATTATGTAACAACAATATACGCATACCAATATATGGCCATTCCAATGCATACCAACTAGCTAATTTAGGCTATTCCAACATCCATATAAAATATATGGCCATCTGGATAACAGATACAAATATAAAAGGATAGTTAGCATATAAAACATGCCATATAATATGCAGGCAGCATACATTCATATACAAAAAAAATAATTATAAAATATGCTTGCTGCACATAAGTATACCATACATTTAAAAATCATATACGCATGAAACGATTAATTAATTCTTTCAATTTCTGCATGGATATAATCATATCATTCAATATAAAACAATCACACATTTAATTCAATATAAAACAAATACCTCATCTACAGTGTGACATAAAATCTGAATTTTTTGAAAACTAAACATCCATGGCAGATTTGTTTATGAAAATAGCTCACCTGGTTCGACTTCTCAACGCCGACGAGGACATCGCCGGATATGTTTTGAGGTTGGTCTGATGAAACCACTGCAACGGTAGACATATCACAACCTAGGGGTTCAACGAGATCACATTCCATTAATGAATCTTTGTCCGGTGGTGTGCATGAAGGATGGCCCTCGCTTAAAACGCGTTCGTCTTGAGATGTGGCCATTGGGAAGACAGTCTTCCGGCAGCAAATACTCCTTGCTGCAGGTCTGGGTTGCTGCGCTAGCGCAAAGACCACGCAAACCACCTATGCACAGTTCGAACAACACGGCGGTGGGAAGAGAGGCAGACGGCAATCAGTGATCTTGCAGTGCTGAGGCGGCGAGATCCTCGAATTAGTGGAGAGAGTTAAATTCACGCCGTCTTGATGGACGGTAATCCTAATTTGTTTCAAAATTCAAATGAGAAAGAAATCAAAATTAATTAGTTATCCATAATTTAATTTGTTTCAAAATTCAAATTAGAAAGAAATCAAAATTAATTAATTACCCATAATTTAATGTTAATTTCAATTAAACCCCCATTGTATGTATTGTACGATAGGTATATTGTCTCCTCATACTTTTCCTTAATTTATTTATACTTTAATTTGTCAAAGCTTGTAATAACTAATCAGATTGAAAGATGGCGCATCATAGAATTCCTTGGTTTAAATAAATTATTGATAGGGAGGGGCGGTCTACATATATACCATGTGGAAATTATTTTGGGAATCATGATGATATATATATATTAATGCATTGAACAACATTGAACACAGGTGTGAATAAACACACTACAAAGTATATATATTTTTATCAAAATAATCATTATCTTCACAATTATATATATTCTTCCCATTCTCACACTTGTGATTTTAATTATAATTGAATCGACTTATTAATTACAAATTTTTTCATCAATATATAAAAAATAAAACTTTCATTCAAGAATGTGATATTCTAAATTAGGTAACAAAAATGTGATTAATTAAGTTTTTTTTTTGAAAAAATAATTTTAATAATAAATTGTTATATTAAAAATAATTTATATAAATTATTTTATATTTAATTTTTTAATTCTAAAAATACTTATTTTAAGAGAATAATAATAAAAAAAACTTTTTATTATGAAAAAAGTTATTTTTTAAACTTTTCTAGAAGCACTAAAATAACATTTTAAAAAACTAACTACAATTTAATTTTAAAAATTGTACTAGATATTATTAATATTATATTTTTTCATAAATTAAAAATAAAAAAAATAACTTATGAACCTATTCAAATGGGTTTTATGTAGTTTTTGTTTGTAGTAATTCTCGTTTATTGTTTTTTTAAAATTTATTATTATTATTATTATTATTATTATTATTATTATTATTATTATTATTATTATTATTATTATTATTATAGCATAGATCTATGCTATAATACATTATTACAGCACATAAGTTAAAATAAAAAGAAAATATGAATTACAACTTATTTTAACATTGTATACTACATATCATGTGTCGTGTTCTTTGTATTTGGCAGTGACACGAATTCCAAACATCATAATTTTGTAATACTTTTTAAAATTGTTCATTTTAATTTGTAATCAGAATTTTTTTCCCTCTTTATTCATGCGAATTAGCCTATTAATCAACTCAATGTCAAAAGCTAGTTATCTTAGAAAGGAGTTATCCATAAACTCATTGATATTGAAATATTAAGAGGTATAGTACTTAGTAGAGTCTATTTTAATTTTAATTATGTACATGAATCAACAAAGCGACCGAAAATACTTTTATTCTAGAAAAAAAGATCATATAAAATTACTTCTACTAGCTATAGTTTTCTTATGTTTATTATTGAAAAAAGTTTAGAGAGTCAACATTAATTCAACACTAATTAGTCAACAGTAAAAAAAACATACAAAATAAACACCAAACTAAAAACAATAACATCCAAAATTTAAATTAAAAAATATTTAAAAGTAAAATATAAAAAAATTAATTTAAAATATAGAAATTAAATTTTAAAGTTTAAAATTTAGGTAGTTAAATTTAATTAAATTTATGATTTAGAATTTAGATTTAGGATTTAGAGTGGTCGTTGGCGTCTAATGGAGTGACGGTGGTAACGAAGGACTGATGGTGATAGATTACACTGTGATGCTGGAAGAAAGAAGAAGTAATCAAAAGGGATAAACGAATAATTTGAAAAAAATTTGAGTGAATTGTTTGTTTGTTAGTTGAAAATAGGTCAGCAGTCTGCAAACTGGTTTGTATTTGACCTGGCTTGATTTGTCATAAAATAATTTTAGCTTTTTAGGCTCAAACAAATTTAAAAGGCTAATTCTATTAATAGATTAGGTCCAGGCCCACAAAATAGTTTAATAGATTTATTAGATCTGTTTAAATTTATTAAAATATAAATAAATACAAAAATAATTTTTATAATTAAAATAGTTATTAAAAATATTAAATTTGTTATACTTTATTGTATATATTTTTTCATATTTTAAATACTTTAAAAATTTAAATATTATTATAAAAATTGAATTTAATATATTATATATAAATATTTTTTAAAAAAAATTAATTTTTAAATATTTTTTATTTTTTATTTTGGTAAAAAAATGATATATATGAGTCTTTTTACCAAATTCAAATTAAATTTAATACTTAAAATAAAGTTTATAACAAATTATATGTCAGAGTGATACTAATTAAATACATTACAAATCTGTTCTATTTTCACCCTTATCACTAGCAGGATTCTTTCTTTATTATATTAATTAATCTGGCCAACTAATGGTAATTTGGGTGATAATTACTATTTACTTTTTAGTATTTAGTTTGGTGATTGTTACGGGTTCTAGAAATTCGATTTTAGACTCTTTACTCTTTTCGTTTTAAAAAAATGTTTTTCTTAAATCATTTTAAAATTATAGATATTAGTGTATATTAGTTGATATCAATCATATTAAGTATATATTAAAATTAATTATTAAAATAAAATATATATTAAAAATAAATTAAACTACATATATATACAAATATATAATGACTAATTTTAGTAGTTAATAATTTTAATGTGTAAATAAAAATTTTGAATTAACATTAACATACATATTTATTAATCCATCCGTCTATTTATTAAATGTGTATAATTAAAATATAAAAATTAATTTAAATGATAAATACTTTATACTAATTTAAAATAGTTTAATTTTGATATATTAATAATAGTATAAAATATTTTACATAATTATTTAATTATATTTATTTTTTTAATAATTATTTATATTGTTAATATAAAAAATAATTATTTTTATTAATGTAAAATTTTACGTAATTAGATGCATATGTAAAATTAGTTTTTATTAATACTGTATTAAAATTAAATTCTAAAATATTTTTGAATTTTAAATCTTAAAAATAGTAAAATATAATTTTATAAAAAAAATTACTATTTGTATATCAAAATCAGATTCTAAAATCAACTATTAATGTAATTATGTATAAATATATGTGTAATTTAATTTATTTTTAAGGGATAAGTATGATTTTGGTCCCCAACGTAGAGGTTGAAAATTTTTTTCATTCCTCACCTTATTTTCGCTCCAAAATGGTCCCCAATGTTTCAGTTTATTTTAAAATGGTCATTCGGACAAAAATACCCCTCCCTCCCCTCTTCTTCCTCAACTAGTTCCTCAACCAGAAGCAGAAGCGCAAACCTCCCTCCCCTCTTCTTCCTCAACCAGAAACAGAAGCAAAAGCGCAAACGCAGGCAGAAGCAAAAACAGGCAGAAGCAGAAGCAACCAAAGCATCAACAACAACAATGAAATAAAAGGAATAAACAGAAATAATCAAAAGCATCAACAACAACAACAACAATGGAATCCTTTGAATATGAAAAATTAAAGAAAAAGGAATAAAAAATTAAAACAGAGGGAAAGGGTTGCGGTGGTGGTGGAGAGGAGGGGCTGCGGCGGTGAACGGCGACTGCGGCAGTGTGGAGCTGCTGCGGCGGCGACCTTCCCCCTTCCCCCTTTTCCCTTTCCCCTCTTCCCGAAACAACACCCCCTCCCGCTTCTCTTTCTCCCGCCTCCCCCCGTCTCGGCGGCGCTGTGTTTTTGTTGAGGAAGAAAGGAGCGGCGTGGAGGAGCAGTGGCGTGGAGTGGCTGCGGTGGCGACCTTCTCCCTTCCCCCTTTCCCCTTTCCCCTCTTCCCGAAACAACACCCTCCTCCCGCTTCTCTTTCTCCCCCTCCCGCTTTTCTTTCTCCCCCTCCCCCGTCTCGGCGGCGCTGTGTATTTGCTGAGGAAGAAAGGAGCGGCGTGGAGCGGCTATTGCGGTGTGGAAGAAGAAGAAGAAGAAGAAGCGGGCAGTGGCGGGATCGGCGGGATCGGTGGTGCGGTAGGACGGCGATGCGACGGCAGTGCGGTGGTGCTCTCTCCCTTCCCCCTTCTTCCCTTCCCCTCCCCCCCTCTCGCCCCCGCCCCCTTTCTTTCCTCCCCCGATTCTGTCTCTCCCTTTCTTTCTTTTTTTTATTTATTTTATATTTATTTTATATTTATTTTATTTTATTATTTTTTAATAAAAAGTAATTTGATAATAAAAAAAATAAAATTAGTAAAAAGGACCATTTTAAGACAAACTGAAACTTTGAGGACCATTTTGGAGCGAAAAAAAAGGGCGACGGACGAAAAAAATTTTCAGCCCCTACGTTGGGGACTAAAATCATACTTATCCCTATTTTTAATATATATTTATTTTTTAATATATATTTTATACTAATAGCTAATTTTAATGGTTGATTTTAATGTATACGTAACACGATTGTTTTATAAATCATATATGATACTTAATATTTTAAAAAAGTGCACCAAGCTTTACTAGATCCTCCTTATATAGAGTTTTCATGTTAGCTCATTTAGAGTTTATACATTTGCACAAGTCGCATATATATGATATTCCTTAATTCGTTCTATTCAATGATCAATATAAGTGTATTCATTTTCTCATTCCAAGACTTATTGATAAAATTGAAAGGAAAAACAGTTGACAAATGACTTAATTATATAATTGACTAAACCCATCATGTGATTACTTTTAATCACTATGGTGTCTTATTATTATTTGCACAAAACCATTACTCTATGTGCTTGCATTGACAAAGTCAACGATCTTAAAGTCAGCACATGAAAGAGAACGAGATGCAAGTGAAGAACTAAATCCAAATCTGTTTGATTCAAGATCGAACTGCACAAGATTCTCTTCAAGTTGCTTCCCTCCAATCACAATCGAAGTTTTGTTATTCACTCCACCGTCAACGAAACCCAAACACCACAAATCCAACTCTTTTTTCTTGTTCACAACCCTCACCATTGAATTTGCCCCATCAATCTTCCAAACAACATCATCTCTATCCAATACAAGATCAACGGTAGGCACCACTGGACCACCATTTGTTACCGTGACCCTTTCCGCAGAGTAGCACACACTAAATGGTTTTACCGGATTAGATATTATTGTAAGGTTGAAACTAGAAGAACTTGCTTCTTTTACAAACAATTCTGTGAAGGCTTTGTGAATAGAAGACTCTAGAAGAGTGTATGGAACATGACTACTAATCTTGGTTCCACCAAAACCGTTTTCCTTGTTGATAGTTAGTAGAGAACTATTGATTGGAACTTGCTTGTTACCGTTGACTCTGATAGAAGTCAACCCAATGAAATACTCATTGGATGGTTTGTTTACGTAGGTAATCACAGTATCTCCTGAACCGATTGGATTTTCAATAAGTGGAGTGTAAATAAGAAATTTTGCAAGGTCAATTTTACCGGATCGAGGAAAAGCATAGTATGGTCCACGTGAACCAAAGAAAGCGACCCCGGTTGATTTTGGTAAACCGGGAAAGCAAATTGCAAGGCAATTAGGAGTGGAAAAAGTCGAACTAATTTGGGCTTGGATCGAGACTTTGGACCGACCTAACGAAGCTAAACCGGTGACACCTTTTGGTAAGCGTTTAAGAAGAGTAGTATGTGCACAAGAGAAAGTATAATTAGAAAAAGAAACAAGTTGCTCTTGTGATGACACGTTGGCATTTGGGAGCGCTAACGTATCAACAAGAACAGTTTGTGAATTGACATCTTTTGTTATTGGATTTTCTGGGAATGCGCCGCAAACCATTTCGGTGGGGATGTGTACGCAGTTGGGATTAGGTGATGGGGTGAAGTCGGTGCAGTTGGCACAAGAGAGTGCACCGAAGCCGAGGGAGTCGCAGAAAGTAGCGTCACAGGGGACTTGGCGGAAGGAGGAGGAGTTGTAGTTGCCATCACAATCTAACCATGGAAACAAGAAAGAGAGGTCAAGAAAAAGCTTTGTGGGGCGAAGTGGGGTTTTGAGGTAGACAGAGAGAGTGAAGAGGTTTGTGTGTTTGTCCTTTGAAACCGGTGAGATTAGGGTTGTTTGTTGAGTTTGATTTGAAAAAAGCAAGATGAAGAAAATGAAGAAGAAGCTGAACCTTATCAAGAATAGTGAAAGTGGGGAATGCATTTTGGAAAGGTAGTAGTACTGTAGTAGTAGTGAGAACCTAAAAGGTAAGCAAGTGGATATATAGATAGAAATTGATGAAAGATAGGATTTCACGTGGCTCATTTCAACATGCGCCTGTCATTGTTGACCAATTTGGCTTGTTCATTATTCTTTGATCTGTCGATGGATTACGGCTTAATTCTTGGTCTTCAATTTTTTATTTATAATTTGGGTGGTGATGTTCTAAACGAATCAGGTACTTTTGGGGATGCACTTATCTAGTGTAATTTGATTTATATATATATATATATTATTGTTCTAGAATTAGTGAATTACACGAAACGAATAAATGTATCGCGATGGACAAGCTTTTAATTTTGTCAAATTTTGTGTATTCTGTCTAGGACTAGGAGAGACCAAGTAAGAAAATGTGTAAAAAAATAAGATGTACTTTATGGTGAATAACTGAATATCATTATAGTAGTTGTAGTAGTAAAATTTCGACAATTCATAAAAATTTAATGTAGTTAAAATTAAGATAATATTTTTTAATTATTATTTGATAATATTTTTTATTTCTAAAATTAAAAATATAATCAAATTTAAAAATATTATCTTAATTTTAATTAATATCACCTTTTAAATAATGTGAAGAAAAATCTTAGAAAAAGTCAGTAAAATTTACTGTTTTTGATCAATAATTAATCATTTAATCAATAATATTAGAAGTATGAAGTAAAACATGTTATTAGATTGTATAGACTTAAAAAAATAGATTGATGATTAAAACTACTAGTCCAAAAAGATACAGTGGGAGAATTAATAATTGACTTTACACATTTTCAAAGGTCTCAAGTTGCTCATAGCCAAAGGAGTGAACGAAATAACACATCTCTTCTTTCTAAACAAAAACAAAACCACGACAACATTAGAATATTGCTTTGGAAAAAAAAATTACATAGTAACACATTACTAATTGGCAAAGTCAACGACCTTAAAGTCAGCACATGAAAGAGAACGAGACGCAAGTGAAGAGCTAAATCCAAATCTATTAGACTCAAGATCAAACTGCACAAAATTCTCTTCAAGTTGCTTCCCTCCAATCACAATCGAAGTTTTATTATTCACTCCACCATCCACAAAACCCAAACACCACACATCCAATTTTTTCTTCTTATCCGTAACTCTCACCATTGAATTTGACCCACCAATCTTCCAAACCACATCATCCCTATGCAATACAAGATCAACGGTAGGCACCAGAGGACCACCGTTTGCTACCATGACCCTTTCCGCAGAGTAGCATACACTAAACGGCTTTACAATAGTAGATATTGTTGTGAGGTTAAATCTAGAAGAGCTTGCTTCCTTTACAAACAACTTCGTGAAGGCCTTGTAAATGGAAGATTCTAGAACACCATATGGAACATCACTACTAATCTTGGTTCCACCAAAACCGTTTTCTTTGTTGATAGTTAGTAGAGAGCTATTGATCGGGACTTGCTTTCCGTTGACTCTGATTGAAGTCAAACCAATGAAATACTGATTAGATGGGGTTTCGTAGTTAATTTCCGTATCTCCTAAACTGACCGGATTCTCAATGAGGGGAGTGTAAAGAAGGAATTTTGCGATATCAATTTTTTGGGAATGAGAAAATGCATAGTATGGCCCACGCGATCCAAAAAAAGCAACCCCGGTATTTTTGGATGAACCGGGAAAGCAAATCGCGAGAGAATTTGGTGTAGAAAAAGCCGCAGTTATTTGGGCCTGAATCGAGAGTTTGGACCGGCCTAATGATGCTAAGCCGGTAACACCTTTTGGTAAACCTTTGACTATACTCGAGGGAGCGCAAGAGAAGGTATAGTTAGAGAGAGAAAAGAGTTGAGTTTGAGTTGACACGTCAGCTTTAGGAAGTGCCAGCGTGTCAATTAATACATCATTTGCGTACGAGTCTCTTGTTACTGGGTTTTCCGGAAAAGAACCGCATACCATGTGGTTGTCTACTGGTATGCAGTTTTTATCCGGCAAGCTTGTATCGATGCAATTACCGCATGCGTGGCCGCCGAAGCCAAGGGTTTCGCAGAAATCGGTGCCGCAATCGATGTAGCGGTAGGAGGAGGAGTTGTAGGTGGAGGCATTGCAAACTGTCCATGGAAATAGGAAGGAGAGGTCAAGGAAGAGCTTTGTAGGGCGAAGTGGGGTTTTGAGGTACACAGAGAGAGTGAAGAGGTTTGTGTGTTTGTCCTTTGAAACTGGGGAGATTAGAGTTGTTTGCAAGGTTGGATTGGAAGAAAGGAGTGTGAAGAATATGAGGAAGTAGCTGAACCTCAATAGAGAATGTAGAGAACACATTTTGGGAAGGTAGTGTGGTGGAATAACCCAAAAAAGAAAAATTGAGTGAAATAGATGATACTCATTTTTGTTACTATAACTTATATATATATATACTATAGTTTCTGCCTACTTGGGAACAAAACCATGCATTATGGAAAAACACGCTTTCACGTGCCTTATTTCGCTCATATACTAATAATATAATATCAATTAATATATTATATGTAACAGTTGCACATCAATAATATAGCATCTTGTTTCTTTTTATAAATTAATTAATTATATATGATATGTGAGCATGTAAAGGTTGACCACCATTCTGCTTTGGTTCTTGGATCTGTTGATGATGAATTGTCGAATAGCTTTTTTAATGTGCAATATTTCATAATTTATTCGGGTGCCATCACTGCCATGTTCTAAACATTGTATGTATGTAGTCAACAATTACTAATAGGGATTCACTTTGTCTAGAGCAATTTGAAGATTATTTTATATATTGTTGTTGTTGTGGATTTGATATGAAAACGAAATGTATATACTGCATTCTTAATTATCACGGATTGTGATTTGACAACTTAATATGGTCATTATAGGTTTATAACTTGTCAACTTTTTTTTCTTATTTAGTTCAGTTATTGTAAATATCTCTCGTGTCCTTGTCTGTGCATCGACCACTAATTAGCTTCAATGATAGGGCATCATAGAATTCCTAGCTTTAATAACTAAATTATTCATTATTGACATACGGCTTAATTACGTTCTACCGCATGAGGAAATTATTTTTGTCAATCAACAACATTTAGTCATTTAACAATTGTGACTAATAAACACACTTCAAAATATATTCAATAATGCCCGAACTAAAATAAAACAAGAGTTGCTTCAATTCCAAGACATTAGGATTATTACAAGCATTATGAAAACAATATAATACAGTAGTAGTACTACTACTACTACTATACAAGAACTTAACTAAATAACTAAGCACTCGAGTGATTAGCTTATTGAACATACAAAGCAAAAGGACATCAACATTATTAGGACATCAACTTCGTTGCTTGTTCTAAACTTCTAATTATTTTTTGCAAAATCAGTGACATTAAAATGACTACATTTGAGTGAGTGAGACGTAAGCAAAGAGGTGAACCCTAATTTGTTAGATTCAATATCAAACTGCATAAGGTTCTCTTCAAGTTGCTTGGCACCAATCACAATGGATGTCTTCTTATTCACTCCATTATCAACAAAACCCAAACACCACAAATCCAAATTATTTTTCTTATTCTTAACCCTCACCATTGAGTTTGCACCCACAATCCTCCACACCACACCCTTCTTCCCTCCCAACTCAAGCTCAACGGTCGGCACATCCGGACCTATACTTGTCACTTTGACCAATCTCGCGGCATAGCACACGCTAAAAGGTTTTACTGAACTAGTTCTCGTGAGGTTAAACCTAGACGAACTTGCCTCTTTTATGAACAATTTCGTAAATGCTTTGTAGATAGAACTTTCTAAAAGAGTGTACGGAGTGTTACTACTAAACTTGGTGCCACCAATACCCAAAAAGTTTTCATGATCAATATTCAATAGAGAAACATTGATGGGGACATTTTGACCGTTGATTCTAATGGAAGTTAGGTTAACGAAATACTCATAGGAAGGTGGGTCATCGGAATAAGAAATCACAGTATCGCCAATGCCGTCTGGATTCACAATGAGTGGAGTGTAAATAAGTGATTTCGAAAGGTCAATTTTGGAATTTTGGAAAAAAGCGTAGTAGGGTCCTTTGGATCCAAAGAAAGCAACTCCGGTTGATTTAGATGAACCAGGAAAACAAACCGCAAAAGTGTTAGGAACCGAGAGAGTCGAACTAATTTGATTCGGAAGAGAGAGATTGTAACGGCTCAATGAAGCTAAACCGGTTACTTCTTTTGGTAAGCCTTTAAGAAGAGAAGAGTGTGCACAAGAAAACGTGTAATTTGGAAGAGAAATAAGGTGGGTTTTAGTTGACACGTCAGCATTAGGAAGTGCCAGCGTGTCAATAAGCGTGGCATCAAAATCATAGTCTCTAACGACTAAGTGTATGTTTGGATTACAGTTTGCAAACTGGAGTTTGCATAAAATTGATTTTGTAAAATTGATTTTGATAATAAGTTGGTTTAGGTTAACGTGATTTATGTTTGGTAATTTTTATATCAAAATTGATTATAGTAAAATAAATGTTGTTTGGATTATACTACTCAAAATCACTTTTAAATGAAAAATTACTAAAAGAGACATCAATTTTATATACCTGCAAAATCAGAATACTATAAAAAATAATATAAAAAATATTTATCATATAAATAAAATAAATACAATAAAAAATAAAAATATAAAGGAGAGTACTATAAATTTTATAATGTCACACAAAAAGAAAATATTCTATAATTTTTTTAGTATCATCAGTACTCTTTAATTTAGTATTATTTTAGACTATAAATTATTATTATTTATGACTCTATTGTTGCTTATAATTAATTATTTATTTATTTTGTCTTTTTTTTTATAAGATCATAATTTATATTAGTCAAAATTTTGATAATAAACGTAGTATATAATAATTACAATTACAAATTTTACAAAATCAGAATAAAAAATAAAAAAAATTAATACAAAACAAAAATAGAGTACATCAAAGAATAGAAAAAAAATTATACAGATAAAAAATAATAAAAATTCCATAAAACCAACAACATATATGATATGAACAAAAAAAATACCATAAATCGTAAATAAAATTCACATGAATAAAATCAAATAAAAATAAAAAAATTTCATACACAACATAAATACAATACAGTAAAGGATAAAAAAAAGAATTCATATAAAAAACATAATAAAAATATCATAAAAATTAATAAAATACCTGAAAAATCAGAACATTATAAAAATAAAAAAAAGTCAACAACATTTGTCGTATGAATAAAAGAAATACAATAAAATAAATAAAAAATCATATAAACAAAGCCAACCAAAAATTAAAAAAAATATTTCATAAAAAATATACATATAAAAAAATAATATAGTAAATGATAAAAAAAACCCATATAAAAACATAACATGAGAATTCAGAAGACTTACACAAATAATATAAAAATATTTATCATATAAATAAAAATATAATAAAAAATATAAATAAAAAATACAATAAAAAACATAAAAATTAAAATATGAAAATGAGTACTAAAAATAATAAAAAATTAAAATATTCAATTTGTTAGTGATTGAAATAAATCTGAACGATTTTGATGAAAAAAAATGGAACGAAAATACTATGAAGAAGTAGGAAGAACTATAAAGAATGACTGTGAAGATAATAGTTACTGGTATCTGGTATCATTCTTATAGAAGAAAATGAAGGGTAGGGTTGGTAAAAAAGAAATATTTTAGTTTCTCCTAAACGTGAAACGTGAAACGTAAAACGCAGAAGCTACAAATTTTAGCTTCTCCTAAACGTGGGTTTAGAGGCAGAATCAATTCTGCGTTTAAAAAGAAAGAAATTGCCAAACATCAAAGCGAAACTTTCAAGAAGCTCAAACGGGCTTCTGTCATCTCCAACGTGTTTGCTAAACACACCCTAAGTTTTCGGGATATGCACCGCATATGGGATTTTCTGGAATGCAGTTAGGGTCGGAGAGACCGGCTTCGGTGCAGTTGCTGCAAGAAGCTCCACCGAAGCCGAGGTAAAAACAAAAGGTGCGATCGCAATCGACATAGCGAAAAGAGGAGGAGTTGTAGTTAGCATCACAAAGTGTCCATGGGAACAAGAAAGCGAGGTCAAGGAAGAGTTTCGTGGGGCGAAGTGGGGTTTTGAGGTACACAGAAAGAGTGAAGAGGTTGGTGGATTTGTCCTTTGAAACTGGTGAGATTAGAGTTGTTTGTAGGGTTGGAATGGGAAGAAAGAAGAAAGTAAAGAAGAGTAAGAAGAAGGTGAAGCTCCATGGTGAAAGAGAATGTGGCATTTTTGGAACTATTATCAATGGAGACAAAACTAAGTGGGATATAATTACAATAGATTAATTTAATTTATATAGATGAGCAAGGATCGATTTTATATTATGATAATGATGATCACATATTCCAGTGTGTATCACGTTAGAAATATAAAACTGTAAAATTATTAGGGTTTTCAAAGAAAATAGAAAATTTTAATTTATTAATTTGTGTAATCCACTAATTGCATCTATAATAATTGATATAATACATTGATCGATGTAGCGGTGGAATATAATATAGCGTATGGATCCTATGGAATAACAGCATGCCATGATCTATCGAATCTATTTCTCTTAAATCATATCATATAGTATTTATTGGATCTCATGATATGCTGCTTCTAATAAATGTGCAAGGATTATCTTATTCAAATTTCAACATGTGATAATATTGTCGATTCTTCTAAACAAATCAAGTGTGAGGGATTCACTTGTCTAGTAGTGCAATGTTCTAATTTATTTTGTATATTATTCTTTCTAACTAGATTATTTGAAATCGCCATTCTTTTCATTTCAGCCATGGTTCCATATGATAATCATATCCTCTTGCTTTGTCAAGTGTACAAGGCATCGTATTTTATTTTGAGGAGCGTTCTCTCTCATCAGCTTTAGTTAGCGTCCTTCTAAGATAATTATGTTACAGTAATTATAGTGATTATGATATTTTAAAAAGTATTGTTAAAATTAAAATAATATTTTTTTAAATGTTACTTTAAAAGAATATTATCAAAATATAAAAAACAAATGAGTTTAATTTTAGGTTACATCTTGGTGCTCACATTATTATGCAACTATTGAATTCTGACCGCCGTGTCGGGTTGGTTGTGGTGGTGGCAATGGCTGTGAATGTGGCGGCTTTACCCCCGTTACCATGTGTGGAGTGTGATGGTTGCCATAACCATATGGATCTATGAGGTAATTATGATGGTTATAGTCAGCATTAGAAGTACCCTCCCCTTGAGTTGAAGGACAAGTCTATTGAAGGAAAATAGTACTACAAGCATCATCACTATTATAGTCAATAATAGTTGACTTTGGTCCATCTTGGGGAGCACTATTAGTAACACTTGTGCAACTATCTGAATTCTATTTGAGCAGGGACTATACCATAAATTAGTTGAGTTAGCATCTTCCTTTGATGCATTTTGGGAAGCACCACAAGCACTTGTGCCATTCCTTGCATTTGACTCATTTGGGTAAGGACCATGCCCTACATAAATTGGGCTAGTGTATGTCTTTGGAACATTTAAGGAATCACCACAAGTATTTGGGCTAGCTAGTGTTTGCATTTGATCCTTTTTTGCAACAACATTGCCCAACATGATTTGGGTTATTATTTTGTTGGTTTGGGCTTTTTTGTTGGACCAAGTTTGGAGAGGCCCATCTTTCTTTTCCTCGTTGAAAGTCATTCTCCCACTCCTAGTTTTGGTGAACTCCAATTTCTTCCTCTATCTGCATATATGATGTATTCACCTAGGAAATCATGTGAATGTTAATTAATATGAAAATTAGCATAAGGAATTTTTTAATCAGATAAGTAAAGAAGTGGATAAATTAAATGACCACATTACCATCTGTGGTTGATAGCAAATTTTGTGCCTCCTTTTGACACATGGTGCAGTTTTAACTCTACAAAAATAGAAAAATAAATTAAACTTAGAAGCTTGGGTAATTTGTTGAGAACTAGGAGAAATTCATAATAAGTGGTGAAAATGTTGTTACCTTGGAAGCAGAATTAGAGCAATGCATTATTGGAGAATATAGCTTTTATAGGAACTATGTTGCAAGAGAGATTTTTAGGGTTTTGATAGAATAATATGAGGTATCTTATATACAGAAAGAGGATTGCTGATGTATCTTCCTAATTTATGTGAAGTTAAATTATTGATTTTCATGTTCATCTCATATAAAAGTACCAAGCATGAATAAATCTTTTTTAGCATTTCATAATAAATGTCACCGTGATGCACCTGATTTTGGATTAAAAAGCAACAATAAATAGAATGAATTTGGAACAGCCCTCAGTTCATATGGGAAAAAAAGGAATACAATTAAACATCATAAGGTGTATATGGTGTAAGGTGTGCTTTGCTAAGTATATATGTAACGGTCTATAATTTTTGTCAAAAAAGGAGTTATTCACCTAGTTTGTATTAGTTGGCAGAATCAATACTAAAGAGAGATTGAATAGTTTGGGCATTATTGATCAAAATGATAATATTTGTATTCTATATTAAAAAGATACTTAAAATAATTATCACTTTTTTTAATTGTGAGTTTACTTGGCAAGTGTAGTGTGCTTGTTTATCCCCTTATAGAAAATTATGGTATATTTCAGGAATAATTCAGTAACACTTTGAGAGTTGAACAGGATTTCCTGTGAGGAAAGGCGAACGTAATAGGTGGTTGATTAGTTTCTTTGCTATCGTTTGGAATACGTGGTTGAAAAGGACAGAATATTCAGAGATCAAGAAACAGGTGTAACAGAAGTTATCAACAAGTCGATTAGGAGTTACAAAGAGTGGATTGATTTTGATGCTTTTCGTTGTTGATGGCAATGCTGGAAATTACTACGGATTAATTTTTTGTTTGACTAGTACCTTTATTTTCACTAGTTACTCCATCTTGCAGAAAATAATTTATGAATGGAACTAAAAATGGTGTTATGCAAGGTTATTGTAAGATGGTGTGTTATCCTGGAATGTGGATCTGCCAAAAACAGCTTCTGAAAAACGCAAGTTGCGTTTTATTGATGAACAAAGTTGAAGCCAATGCATGGATGGGACGTGTCTGCTGCACACTGAAAAACGCAAGTTGCGTTTTATTCCAAGACACAAATGAAACCAATGCATGCAGAAGGGTTTGGTCAAGCCACACTCCACAATCGCAAGTTGCGATTGTCACTGACCCTTATTGCATGTTCGACGCGTGTCCAATAAATGGGTTTGGAGAGGGCTTTAAAAAGCCAAAGTTACAAACGCAGATGAAGAGAGGGAGAGTGTAACAAAGATAGTTGAAGCTGCGGTGGAGGAGCATGGCAGTGTTGACTGTGGGAGGAAGAAGAAGAAATAGTAGGCTGGGTTTAAGTATATGAAAAAAAAATGGTTCGTAATTTTACGTTACCTGAATAACACATTATTGAGTATTTGGATCATCCTCAATGGGTAATATTTTTTCTTTTAATTTTATGATGAATGAATATATTTATTTTTAATTTATTTTTTTTATTTGAAAAGTGTTATTGTTATTATTATTACTGTTAGTTAGTAACATTATTATTATTATTATTATTATTATTATTATTATTATTATTATTATTATTGGTATTATTAATATTATTACTGTTAGTTAGTTGCATTATTATTATTATTATTATTATTATTATTATTATTATTATTATTATTATTATTATTATTATTACTACTACTGGTAGTTGCATTATTATTATTATTATTATTATTATTATTATTATTATTATTATTATTAGCAGTAGTAGTAGTAATAATTATAATAATAGTAGTAGTTATTATTATTATTATTATGATGATGATTATTATTGTTATCAATATAGTAGTAGTAGTAATAATCGGATTATTATTATTATTATTATTATTATTATTATTATTATTATTATTATTATTATTATTATTGGTAGTTGCATTATTATTATTATTATTATTATTATTATTATTATTATTATTATTAGTAGTAGTAGTAGTAATAATTATAATAATAGTAGTAGTTATTATTATTATTATGATGATGGTTATTATTGTTATCAATATAGTAGTAGTAGTAGTAATAACCGGATTATTATTATTATTATTATTATTATTATTATTATTATTATTATTATTATTATTATTATTATTATTATGTTAGTTGTTGTTAATTTCAATGAATATTATCTTTTTTTGGCAGGCGATCAGAAATTTGTTGCCTAGAAAACTTGATCCGCCAGATATCTTTAATGAGAGAGCTGCAGAGGCACTAGCATTAACTGGGTTTCAACACGTTTCACGAATTGGTGAAATGAGAGGTCATTCTGCACTCTTAAGTGCCTTGGTGGAACGATGGAGGCCAGAAACTCATACGTTCCACCTTCCAGTGGGTGAAGTGACGGTGACGCTGGAAGACGTGATACATATACTTGGCCTCCATGTTAACGGAGAACCCGTCACGGGTAGATCGGATAGCAGTTACCAGTTTTTGGTGGATAACTGCCTCGCTTGTTTTGGTCGGCAACCGGGTCCGGACGATCACGTGTTGGGCAAGGTAAATCTCCATTGGGTCCGGCGGTGTCGAGACAGTGAACCGTGTGACACGCAGGAGTCTATTGAGCGGTATGTCAGGGCTCACATTTTCTGTGTGCTTGGTACAGTGGTGTTTCCAGATAAGTCCACCACGTCTTTGAACTCGAAGTTTTTGCCTCTACTTCGTGATTTTCATCAGATCTCACAATACAGTTGGGGGGCAGCTAGTCTGGCACATCTATACAGATCGTTGTGTCGTGCATCGCGGTACAACTGTAAAGAGATGGATGGGCCACTGATTTTGCTTTTTGTTTGGGCGTGGGAGCGTATGCCGTTCATGGCCCCTATACCGCGCAATCAGCTTCTCGATATTGGTGTTCCACTTGCGCGACGGTATTGTACTTTACTGTTATTATTATTATTATTATTATTATTATTATTATTATCATCCTTGTTGTTGTTGTTGTTGTTGTTGTTGTTGAGGTCATCCTACTTGTGCGTAGGTGGAGTCATTGGCGCCGGCATACAAGATATACACGGAGGTCTACGGCGCAGTTTAGACGAGGACTCGATGACATGGGAGTCAATGATGTGAGTTTTAACCATTTAGGTATGCGTCTTTGTTAAGAAAAATAATGTTACTAATAGGTCTCGTGCTTACTGGTGTGCAGTTTACATGGCGGCCGTATATCGACGTGGATGTTCCGATCGAACTCGGCGTAAATTTGTTTATGTGCTCCACGAAGTCGCCATTAGTGTCGTTCGAATGTATAGAATGGCACCCAACAGATCGAGTTCGTCGACAATTCGGGTTGCAGCAGCTTTCACCAGACCCGGCATTTCAGATCGGTAGTGCTCATTGCAGGCGTTTGAGCGGTGCCCAGCATCATGACTAGAAGCGCACCTTTATATTTACCGTACAGGTGTGTGCCATCAACCTGCACCAGTGGCTTGCAGTGTCGGAATGCTACTATACACGGATAGAAGCTCCAAAAAACGCGATGAAGAACTCTTACACCTTGAACCTCCTCACTCTCACGGTAAACAGGGAGCGTCTTTATTTGAACACGAGACCTTGGCATCTTTGCAGTCATTGCTTTCAGCCAAACTGGCAGAGTCTGGTAAGAAACCTCCCAACCACCAAAAACTTTTGCGACAGATTTCTGCTTTGCCAACCAAGCCTTGCGGTAACTGATAGTGTAGTTGAACTTTGACTGAACTTCTGCAATAATAGACTTCACCTTTATGGACGGATCTGCTTCGACCAACGGCCTAATGGCATCTGCAATTGTGTCTGAGTCCAACTTGGCATGATCTTGCGAGATAGTTCCCATGGTGCACGTGTGTTTGCCATTGTATCTCCTGATCTCCCAACAAGCTTTCTTTCGAATCAAACTAGCTCGGATAAGCCAATCGCACCCGGCACCATAACCCTTGCATTTCGCATAGAATGTCTGCGGCTCAGACTCATACACAGTGTAATCAACTCCTCTAGAGATAGTGTAGCTTTTGATTGCAGATATCACCGACTCTCTAGAGCCAAATTCCATTCCGACACTGAATTCACCATCTTCGGCCGCAGCGTTGCCTTCACCTACGATAAGCGCACCACCATCAGTCAGACAAGGCAAATAAAATGGACACTAGTGGTAACGTGAATTAATAACCATAATATAACATACCCATATTCGCATACTCAGAAAATTCTGGGGCATGCATGGCTTCGAGATCAAGAGTCCGCATAAAAGACGGAACACCAAACGGCTGCTGGCTTATAACAGCATGCGCTTCATTTGGCACCGCCGGATTGCCGGCCAGATCTCCGTCATCGTTTTCGTCATCGACTTCATAGTTGGCTTCGAACTCCTCTTCACTGTCGTCGTTATCTTCTTCCCAGCCTATATCCCCAAACTCGTTAATGTTGACCTCCTCGTCAAACTCGTCCACCCCCGTATGCTGTTCAAACTCAACGTACAACTCTATTAGCGGCACCTGAAATCGGGTTTGTTGATAAATACAGAACATCCGCTGCATGCTTGCATCGTCAGTGATGGCCATTATTTGAAACTGTATCAGCCCACCAAATACTTGTACAGGACTCCTGTACAAAATATAGCTCACCCTTTTCGAAATGTGACTTGGTATGTTGACACAAATACCATTTTGCAACTCCACAAAACTCGTGGTATATGGAATAGCAAATGAAAACGGACATTTACAAACAAAAGTCACTCCTTCGTGTGTGTTCGATATAACCTCACCGTTATAATACACTCGTATATTTGCAATACCTTCCATAATCTCACTTTTTTAACCCTTCTAATACCCAAAAAATCTCACAATTAAGAGATGCATGAACGAATGAAAGGTGAAAAGGAGCACAAGTGAGAGATTTAGGAGTGAGGTACGAGTTTGAGATAGCTGAGTTAGCAATTTATAGGCAAAGTTCTTCATTATAATATTATATTACATATAAAACGCAACCTGCGTTTTACGGACTTCAAAAAAAAATTTTCGGGCCAAATAAAACGCAACATGCGATTTACTCTGCCCAAAAAAATTTCTGAGCCCATCAAATTCACAAACGCATCATGCGTTTTATATTAAAAAAAAATTTTTAATTCCAATTTCACAAACGCAACATGCGTTTGTCTCCATTCAATTGTAAAGCAAAAAAAATTTAATTGTGAAGCATAAAAAACGCAACTTGCGTTTGTTATATGTCCCATAGCAGTGCAAAATTTGGTGAAACACCCATTTCAATGCACATCACCAAAACCTTTTCCATATCAAAATTAATCAGCCTCCATCTTGTGGTGTTGATTTTTTGTTTCAAACAAAAAAATTTATGTCAAAAAAGGATGCAAAATCTCTCCTAAGTCTTAACCAGCTTTGAAGACCAAGAGCTAATATAATTCTTTTCTATGCCTCATATAGTAAATAGTTAAGATTTAGTCAGTTGAAACCATCAAGTTATGTTTAGTTGTTATGCGCATACAAACATTTTCATAGAAAAGATCATTAAAAAAAAAAAAAAAAGAGCATCATGTGTAGTATCATCTAAATATAAACAAAATTGATGTAAATTCATTCCGTTCTTAACTTATATGATTGATCGGAACAATTTATTAAGCTCAACAAATATGACTAGATGAGCATAATCATACTAAGTTTTCTGTAAAATTTTGAATTATATACATAATCCACTGAAAGATTAGTAATTCAGAAGTTCTAAATATCATTAAAAATCATCATTCCAAAAACAATTAAAAGAGGTGTACATTTTTTTGGAACATCGTGTCAACATCCATTTTATCACCTTTATTTAAATTTTGGTGTGGCCTCTGCCTTTCAAGCTAACTCCACTTATTTTTCTCCCCTTAAGATCTTTTAAGATGCAACATAAATACTAAGTTTCAAATTTTCAAATAACAATCTTTATCCAAATACATGTAATTATGTTACACCAGAATACAGCCTTCCATCACTATAACAGCCTTTCCACGTAAAAGCACTCTTTGCTTCTTCTCATCAAAATGAATATTGAAAACACCCCCTCTGCTTGATGCCTAATCAAATAATAGTGAGTTTGAATAAAATTTAGTTTAGGCTAAAAAGATAATTAATCACACAATAAGTTAATTAAAGAATAGTACCTGATAAGCATTTAAATCACACTTGCCTAGCTTCTTGCTCCAATATGATGCTATGGCACAATGTGCAGTACCACAAACAGGATCCTAAAACAAATTGCAAGTTAAATTTACCATATGATCTCATCTCATCACTAGTTCTAATTTGATATATTTGATTTTAATTTAAGATTCTATACATATGATACAACACCCTCTTATTAATTGTACTAAATGAACAACTTCTCTTAAGAGATAATGCAGGTATATATATATATATATAAGTTTATCTTACTAAGATCTTATGTCTGCATCAACAATTCATCATCATATTAATAGTGCAACTGAAGGAACATTAGTTTACCTCATTGATTCCGAATTTTGGGCAGAAGAAACGACTGTAGCAGTCAAATCCTGAGCCTGAAGGAGCAGCAGCTGTAACAATTATTCCCCTTCCTGGAAATTTTACAATTTCATCAAGTTTTGGTTCTACTTTTATCACTGCTTCTCCAGATTTCACTACAACCTATCAAGAAACCATAAAATTCAAATGTTTGCTAAAAATATAGTCTTCATATGTATAAATTTATCACTTCTCTTTACAAATATTTATAACAGTCACTTTTTGGTAGATCTTAACAATGATAGTAAAGTTAGGAGATTACAAACAGGTCATCTGAGTTTTGTGTCCCCTTTAGATCAATGATCTCAACACCACTCAATGCCTCAGAAATTTGAGAAGTCTCATTAAAGTTGGATTCTTTGATAGGGTCAGCAGGGAAATCCAATTCAACATAGAAACTATCCTTGCTTTCTTCTTGTTCATCATTGGTTGCCGGGATTCTTTTGGCAGTTACTATTCCAGAGAGTGTAACAAATTCAATGACATTATTATTGCCATCAACCAAACCAGATGAAAATAGTGTATGTGCTGCTGCTAATGTTGCATGCCCACATAGTTTGACCTGATCAATAAGCAATGAAACTAAGATATTATTACACTGTCTTCACACAAGATTGTAATCTTTGGCTGCATTTGGTTCTGATAATTGAACAAGACACAAAATTTAAATTGTTTCTTATTGGTGTTTTTGTGTCCTTTCTGTTAAGAAGACACAAAATATATTAATTTACTGTCTAACACAATATCTTTCTAGTTCAACTAGTAAGTCAATTTTTTTTAGTTACAACTTTTTTCTAAAATCTAAATTTTAAATCCTAAATCCTAACTCTAAACCTTCCAAAAAATGAAAGTAAAATATTTTTACAATAAAAAAAAGTTAACTTGCTAATTAAAAATTGATTCTATGTAAAAAAATTTTCTGAAATGTGGATACAAAATATTTATCTGCCTCCTCTCCTCTATCTCTTTCTCTATATCTATTCCAAACACGGTTTCAAGAATATCACCTAATATATAAGGAAATTTACGAAATTACTCTTAACATTAACAACAGAGTTGTTAGAAAAAGTTTAACTTGAACAGGATGAAAATTAAGACAAGAAAAGTAAATTGAGTTGAACCTCAATGAGAGGAGTGAACCATCTGAGAGCAAAACGAGGAATAGAATATGATCCATTATGTATTTGAGTCAAGAAAGCAGTTTCTGAAATATTGAACTCTGCAGCCACAGATTGCAACCATTTGTCTTCTCTTTCTTCTTCATCTAACAAACACACAGCTGCAGGGTTCCCCTTGAATGCTGACTCTGTGAACGCATCAACCTATTCCTCATCATAAATTCACAATATTAAATCCTAGTTGTTGTTGTCAGTATATATGAATAAATAATCATTTGCAGGAAGAGTAATAATTCAAGAATACCAGAGTGTACTTGACAGGTTTGTTTGCCATAGAAGAAGAACACAGGTTTATTCTGATGAACCAAACTCCTAATAAGATGTTAGAACCTTGTAAATGTAAGTGTCAACTGTCAACGCTTTCTGTTAGTCTTAGTGTTTCACTTTCCTTTTCATTTCTATTATTGTTATTATTTGGGGAAATTGTTGACAATTACTACTATTCAACAAGCTGGGGTATTGAGCAGTCTTTGCTGAAAAAAGTGGGGAGCAACAAGGAGATGAAAAGAAAAAAAAAATAATCCTTCATATCTATTCATATAAAATATATATTAATATATACAAATATTAAGTATATATTAAAATTAATTATTATATATTTATACGTAAATATATATAATTTAATTTATTTTTAATATATATTTTGTATTTAGTAATTTTAATATATATTTAGTATAATTAGTTAAAAAAAATTATTTATTTTATATTTTTAGTACACATGTTAAAATTGTAAAATTTTATGTGAAATTTTGATGATTTTTGTGCACCTCAATCTTGATGATGCGCTTTTTTTCATTTTTTTTAGGGTTCCGTTATGTTACCAATAGCATATCTGCCAACTCTTATTTATAGTTGTGTTTCATGGAAGTGTGTTCGTGGATGTGTCTAATAAAAATGTCTTTTTTATAACTGTGTTTAATAGAAGTGTCTTTATAGATATATTTTCTGGATGTGTCTCTTTATATATGTATTTAAAATATATTAATTATTAGACACATCCACAAACACACTTCCATGAAACACAATTATAAATAAGAGTTGGCAGAAGTTGGTAGATAATATGTTGGTATCTTATATTTTTCCTTTTTTTTAAGGTTTTAATTTTTTTTTAATATATATTTAAGTTTGAGAGCATCTCCAATACTTAGTTTTAATTTTATTTTATTTTGAGTCCTATATCAATATTTGTAAGACTATATATCATAACAAATAATAATTTAAAATTAAAAGTAAAATTTGTTTTTCTAATGCTTAATATTAATTTAATTAAAAATTTATATTATTTTATCAATATAATTATATGAATAACAAAATTTTATTAATTTTCTATCAAATTACTGTATTTCTAATGTAACACCAATTTTATTTTATAAATAAACTCTAATGCAGATTTTAATTTTAAAGCAATTCAATTTTTGAAACTATCAAAAATAATATTCTAAAAATAATTTATTAGAATGCTCTAAGTTGCTCTTGCATGAAACAAGATAGCAAAAACCAAGAATTATAATTAAATTAAAGACGTAAAATATACAATCGTATAAATTTAAATTATAAAATTGTTTAAGTTTGTAAAGATTTTTCAAATTAAATGTCTCATTTAAAATCATGATATAAAAAAAATGAATAATTAAGTAGAAATTATAGCAAGTGGCTTGAAGTTTTTCATGAGAACAATTGATACGACAAACTTGGAGGGCAAGCATTCAAAAGAATTCAGAATTAGCCAACAAGGCTTTTTTAGATAGAATTCAAGATGCTTACCATTTAATAATCTAAATTAATGTTTCTGTTATTGAATTTAATTTTTGATATTTTTATAGATACATCTAATCCCATAAAATTATCAATAAAAAATAACTAATTTTTACATTATTTTATTTAAAAAATGAATGTAATTAAAAGAACATGTATACTGTCAAAACATTAAAATTAAATTCTCTGTTATTGTTACAAAATTTCAATGAATTTGATGGATTAGTCTGATTTAATAAAAAATGAAAAGATCAATTAGATTGACGAGCGAAATTTAAAAGACTATTTTGACTATTTATTAATTGCACAATATTTAAAGGTTATTATTCAAATTAAAGATAAAAGCATTATGAAAATTCATTACCCCATAAAACGAAGACAAATTTGTTTTGTCTAACATGAGTATTTTGAATTAAGTGCTCATAAAAATTTATTAAAGGACCAACAAGAA
The DNA here is from genome assembly GCF_003086295.3 of Arachis hypogaea. Lineage (NCBI taxonomy): Eukaryota > Viridiplantae > Streptophyta > Magnoliopsida > Fabales > Fabaceae > Arachis > Arachis hypogaea. The sequence goes on along the minus strand of NC_092047.1, from coordinate 113,896,512 downwards.
GTCAAGAACTGAATTGATGTAAACCCTACTAAACCAAAACACAGCCTTCCATTATTGTAACAGCCTTTCCACGCAAAAGCACTCTCTGACTCTTCTCATCAATATGAATATTCAGAACTCCCCCTCTTTTTGATGCCTGCTCAAATTACAGTATGTGTTTATTGGATAAATTTAATAATTTAGGCTCATAAATTATATAAGTTAAGATCATTGCAAAGAATCAAAGATAGAATAGTATACCTGAAATGCATTGAAATCACACTTGCCTAGTTTCTTGCACCAGTATGATGCTAATGCACAATGTGCACTCCCAGTCACAGGATCCTAAAATTAATTGTAACAACTTTACCTTAGATTGAGTCTTCATTCAATTACTGCCTTAAGACTTAAGAGTTAAGACATTAGCATGTAAGAGGTTCAATTTACCACCTTGAAATTCAGTTCATATATTCAATTTATCTCTTAAATTTTTCAAATGCATAAATAAAAAAAGACAATGACAGTGCATCAAAATTAAACTCTTCTACTAAAAATTTAATTTTGATGCACTGTTTTACACTTGCATCCAATTATATATCGTCATATCAGCAAAAATAACTACCTTTTATATTGACCACCTGAATGGTCATCTAAAAAAACGGATGTGATTGCACGACATTTTACACTGTCAGTACATCAAAATTAAACTCTTCTACTAATTTATTAACTTTTCGTAACTCTAGGGAGACAAATTGTACATTTTAAAAGTTTGAAGAGTAAATTTCACTAGTCAAAATGTTAGAAGAATGGTAAATTACATTTTTTCCCTGTTACCATAGTAGTATACATACCTCATTGATTCCATATTTGGGGAAAAAACATCTACTGTAGAAATCAAATCCTGATCCTGGAGGAGCAATTGCTGTAACAAGCAAACCTCTAGCACATTCAAGTTTAACTATTGCATCAATTTTTGGCTCCACTTCTAACAAAGCTTCTCCAGATTCTAGTACAACCTATGAAAAGAAAAAATAATAACCTTAATTATGTAATCTTGATCAGCAAAAACTTGTTTATTAATCTTCTGTCTTCTTATTTATTTCTGTCAATTTTTGTACATACATTATTGACACTTGACAGTAATAAATAAACTATTTGTAGATAGTAGAGTTAGTAATTACGAGTGAGTCTTCTGAATCTTGTGTCCTCTTTAAATCAATTATGTTAGCACCACTCAATGCCTCAGAGATTTGAGAAGAAATCTCAGCAAAGTTGGATTCTTCTTCCTTTATAGGGTCAACAGGAAAATCCAATTCAACATAGAACAATCCATCCTTGGTTTCTTCTTCATTGATTGCTGGGATTCTTTTGGCAGTTAGTATTCCAGAGAGGGTAACAAATTCAATAATACTATTGGCATCAACCAAACCAGATGAAAATAGTGTGTGTGCTGATGCTAATGTTGCATGGCCACATAGTTTAACCTGCATAAGAATCATCCATGTATTATTAAAAGGAAAGCTACTCTTTATGTTAATAACAAAGTGCCTATTGATTTTCATTTTAGGTACTTTAAAAAGAATAAAAGAAAATGTTCCATTAATCTCTATGTATTTGTATATTTATATACTGGTTTATATATGTTTTTTTAACTAAACAATTAGCTACTAAAATAATCAAACATGAAAGGGAGGAAAGAAAATGGAAAGGAAAATGATTATTTTTTATTGTTTGGTTGATAAAGAAAATTAGAGAGGAAAGGAAATGGATGAAAAAAAACTGGTAGGGTCCACCAATTTTTTTCTCTTCAACATTGAAAAGAAAATGGAGAGAAAACTAATGTTTTTCTCTCTACTTCTAATACTACTCTTTCACTTTTTCAATATATTTTATAATATAAGAATAAAATTGACTTTTTACAACATTTCTTTCCTTCTTATTTTTCTTCCATCCAAACACATTTAAAGAAAATAAAAATCCACTCAATTTCTTTCCTTTCATTTCTTTCCTTTCTATTTCCTTCCTCTTTATTTATTTCCTTCCAACCAAACATAGTCTTAAGGAATAAATTGAGACCGAGAGATTAAGACTGGAAACAGAGACATTTAGTCATTGTATTGTGTTTGGTAATATTGGACTGAATTATGTTTTAGTATTATGTTCAGTTTAAGATAAATATAGAGATTGAAGAATAAATTTAATATTTGAAAAATTAAATAAAAATATTTTTTTTAAAAAAATATTATCAAAACTTCAATCTCCATCACAAAAATTTCAGTCCTTTTTCCCACTTTCTAGAAGTAGGGAGTGAAATTTTGTATCTTGATAAAATTTTAATTACAGTCTTTAGCCACCAAATACAATACTAAATTTCAGTCTCTAAATTTCACCCAAGTCTTTTTTTTCACTCGTATACAGTAAAAATTAATCATTAAATTAATCATCGTATATTTATGCTTCACATATTTTTCTAATTACATAATAGTAATTAAATTTGTCATAATAGAATAACTAAATTTACAACCGATAGACAAATAATCAAAGTTACTTTGAATAGTATTATTCAAAAAAAAATTAGATGTGAAATACGTATTTGTAGGAGTGGGATGGGAGAATATTGACCTCAGCAACAGGAGTGAACCACCTGAGAGCAAAACGAGGATTAGAGTTTTGATTATGAATTGTAATCAAGAAAGCAGTTTCTGAGAGATTGAACTCAGCAGCTACAGATTGCAGCCATTGTTGTTCCCTCTCTTCATCTAACAAACACACAGCTGCAGGGTTCCCCTTGAACGCTGACTCTGTGAATGCGTCAACCTATAAACCAACAAAATGGTAATTCCTCTCATAACAAAAATAAACAGAGTATAGGGATCAAAGATGAACTTACTATAGTGTACTTGACAGGTTTCTTTGCCATGGATGAAGAAGAAGAAGAAGGGAGTGTGGAATCTGGTGTTGAAACTTGAAAGCCTCCCAAACACACTTCACATATTGTCACGGGTCCCCAATACTATTTTGTATATTACGTGTTCCACTTGGCTTTTTCTCATGTTTATTATTATTTATTTGTTTAAGACAATGTAGTTTTGTTAAATAATTATTCATCTTACACATGCACACTTAAGTAATGTTTTAGGTCAGTAATTCAAGTTATTGACTAATTACAAAAGTTAATGAAAAATTGTATTATTTAATAGAAATAAACTTTGGAAATGATTTTATTTATTTTAAAATCAATAAAAACTAAAATATTTTATTTTTAAAAATTTTAAAGACTAATTTAAATAATTATTCTATTATTTAAGCTGGCTTTTGTTGAGTAAAGACCCAATCCGATCCTTGTCCATTTTCACGAAGGACAAAGCGATCCCTGTCCAAAAAAAAGGAACACTTCGATCCTCAACCTTTTTATTTTGGGGCAATACGGTCTCTCTGTTAAAAAATTTATTAAATAATAATAAAAATTAGTTTTGTGGGGGTTTTATTTGTATTTTGTGGGGGGTTTTAAACCTCCACAAAAATCTTTTCAATAATATAACCAATTACTACTACTACTACTACCATTATCTTTTTCATCCTCATTATTATCACTCCTACCTCTATTATTTTTATTGTGTAACCATACTTTATCATTATCATTATCTCCTCTACCGTCATCATCACCAATACCAATATTATCAACATTAAAATTCTCTTCTTTTATTTCTTATTCGATATTATTTTTTTCCTTTAAAAGGTATTGTACTATAATTACTTTTTTTTTGTGGCATCATTTTTATCAATGATTTTTTTTCACTTAACCACCATTGATGAAGAAATTGTTTAAAAACAAAATTATTAATATTAGTATTGGTGATGATGACGGTAGAGGAGATAATGATGATAATAAAGTTTGGTTACACAAAAAAAATAGTAGAGGTAGGAGTGATAATAATGAAGATGAAAAAGACAATGGTAGTAGTGGTAATAATTGGTTATATTGTTGAAAAGATTTTTGTGGGGTTTAAAACCCCCACAAAATACAAATAAAATCCCCTATAAAACTAATTTTTATTATTAATTGTTGAATTTTTTAATAGAGGGACCGTATTGTCCCAAAATAAAAAGGTCGAGGGTCGAAGTGTCCCTTTTTTTGGACAGAGATCGCTTTGTCCTTCGTGAAAATGGACAAGGACCGGATTGGATGTTTACTCGGCTTTTGTTACTCCCTTTTGATATTCCTGTTAATAGCAATATGTTGTTCCAATACTAATGTGCTTCAAAATAAAAAAATAAAACAATTATTGTTTAATAAAATAGTATTTAAGAATGAATTTTTTTTATAATAAATAATATTTTAGCTAATATATAATTAATACTGACAAATGTGGCAAGCTAATTGCTTATACACAAATATTTGCTTTTTCTTTTATAAATCATCAAGTAATTATGACCAAAATACTTATTGTAAAGTCAAACTAGTTATAATTAGAGTAAATGTTGGAAATAGTTTCTAAATTTTAAATTGCTATTTAATTTAATCTTTCTACTTTAATAAATGACTAACTAAATTTTTAAAACTTCAAAATGTGCATCTTCATTAGTCTTTTTATAGAAGTACTATTTAAATGTCGATGGCATAGAACCTGAAATACCGGGTAAAAATTCCAACTATATTGGTATTCAGAATTGCTTAAATTGATTTTAGGGTTTACCAAAACTTGAAATCTTGACCTTTCGGATCTAGTTCTCTAATACCATGCATGATACCACTCATCCCAAAAACTTCAGCTGATGAAAAAAGATAATACTAATGATTATATCTCTAATACTCTCTAAACTTCCATTGTACACACTGTATAAATATTCCATTGACTCCTCGTACTTTCCCTAAAAATTGGGGACACCAATTCTAATAGGGAAAAAGAAAATTATGCCATCAGGTGTTCTTCTGGTTCGTACAGTAGACATTTTATTAGCCAATTATTCAATGCTCTCACATAACCTTTTTCGACACTTATCCAGCTAGAAAATTGAAAAGTCCAATTAATAAGCTCTTGCTCAAACTGCAGAAGCAGGAGCGTCGACGAGTTTGTGATCTCCGTGGACTTCTTTGATGACTTTGTGTTGGTAATCTTCATTTTCTAAATCGGGATTCCCTTCTCCTCTCGAACCGCCCTAGAATCACAACTGGGAGTGTATTATGTTTGAGGATAGCACTTTTCATCGTCGCCGCTATCGAAAAAGTTGAGAAAATCCCATGAGGAAGCTCTTGGAGAGGAAGGTGCATGGTGGCGGTGACAGCTTGGCGGAGGAAGGAGGTGGACAGTGTTGTGGCGGATAAGATCCATTATAGACGGAGAGTGGAAGAGCACCATACGGATCGTAGGGCTGCTAATAGGGTTGATACAAAGAAGAAGAAGAAGAATACAAATACGGATATGGATACGAATAGGAATACGAAAAAGAGGATTCATCTACATATATAATTTCGTGATTCATTAGCCTCTGTTGTTGGTACACAATTGAAGGCGTTGATTGCATTGCTTCTTCATAAATTCATCTGCATCCTTTCTATCTCCATCCCCGTCCCCATCAATGGAAGCTCATGATCTCCCTCCTCGAATGGCGAGAGATCCACGTGGAGAGGGGAAGAGTGATTGGACAAGTTGTGGTCGTGGAGAGCGTGAGGATTTTTGTCGTTGTCATCTTCTTCGTCGGAGTGGAAGTGGAGGTGGGAGCCAGAATCAGAGTAAGGCGGAGAAGACAGAGGAGAAGCGTGCTTCACTAAGTGAGCCTTCGCCAAAGAGAAAGGCGGAGGAGAAGCGGCGCCGCCTCCTACCGTTAATTCCTTGTCTTGCTGAATAAAGAGGTAGAGAGAGTGGTTGATTCCCTGGAGCGAGTTGATGTACGCCACGTGCGTCGCTGCGAGAGCATATCTTTGGTGGATTGCATCGATCTCGACATAATGCCACTGCTGGTAGATCCTCCACCTTGGCGTTGTAGTGGAGGAAGGTGGAAAAACGTTGATAATGGGATGACCAGTGCGAATAATTTATTCGAAAAGAAGAAGATCTTGAAATGACGTCGTTTTCACATGCTTAGGGTGTTCCTTTCTCAACGACTGTCATTTCATCCAATGTCCACTTGGCACTTCATATTTCACGCCATAGATGTTTAGAAGACACTTCTCTAAGGGACCAATGGAGATGTATTTTTTGAAATTTTAGAAATTTAGTTGGTTATTTATTAAAATGGGAGATTAAATTGGATAACAATTAAAAATTTAGAGGCCATTTTAAACATTTATTCGTAATAATTATAACTGATTTCAATAGAATAAGCATGAAATTTACAAGTGAGGCCAACGTTGAAAAGGAATTAGCTGATCTGAGTAGAGCACTAACTTAAGTTTAAGTAATAAACTTACTATAACTATATTCTGTTATTCTTCTTCTCAATAACACTGCTCACTCTCATCCCTCAAATTCCATCATGATTACATAATAAAAAGGACAAAGTTGTCTAGTACACAAGCATTCTGCGTTAAAATAGGATTCAAGAAATGACCATACCCAAAGAATATAATATACGCAGCTTAACTTGATAATTACATCAGTGGCTAGAACCTGTGACCTTAAAGTCATAAAAAGGCAACTCAACCATAATAAAATGACAAATAAAATTCTAAACCTAATTTAAAATTAATTGTAACCATTTTTTCATGGATATATATATATTGATACAAAACATGAAGCAGTTGCAGCTAGGAAGTAGGAACAAGACTAGACAAGAAGACAGCCTTCCATAACAGTGACAGCTTTTCCACGCAAAAGCACTCTTTGATTCTTGGCATCAATATGAATGTTGAGAATTCCTCCTCTTTCTGATGCCTGCTCAAATCAACACTTTCAAAAGCATCTTCTATTGTTCTAACAATTAATAAGATCAAATTAGAGAATAGTAGTACCTGATAAGCATTGAAATCACACTTGCCTAGCTTCTTGCTCCAATATGATGCCAACCCACAATGTGCAGTTCCACATACAGGATCCTTAATTAAATACCAAACACTACTAATAATCATTTACTATTATGTTATGTTTCTGAATTAGACAAACAATGCAGTCATAGTATCTTTACCTCATTGACTCCATCTTTTGGACAGAAAAATCGACTGTAAAAATCGAATCCGGAACTTGGAGAAGCAATCCCTGAAACAATTACTCCCCTTCCAGGAATTTTGGATATTGCATCGAATTTCGGTTCAACTTTTCTTACAGCTTCTCCTGATGACACTACAACCTAACACAAACAAATCATAAGCTACAAAATTTGTTTCCTTCAATATCGTGTCTTATGTTTAATAGACAAATAATAATATTATAGGTTTAATTACTCCCTTAGTTCCTATAATTTTTTAAATTTTCAATTAGATTTCTATACTTTTTTCCTTTCAATTGGGTCTTTATATTGTTAATTTTATAATTAGGTCATTCCAAATATAAAAAATATTAGAATTTTGAATATTTTTTCGTAAATTGAAGATATTCATAATTAAAAACTTAGTTAGATCTTTGACTGTATGTATTTCGGAAGAAATATTTTGTTAATTTTAATATTTTTTATATCAAAAATACCTAATTACAAAATTAAAAGTAATGTAGGGACCAATTAAAAAGAAAAAAAAAAGTATAGAAACCTAATTAAAAATTTAGTAAAACTAAAGAGACCAACAGAGTAATTAAACCATTATATTAAAAAATAATTACAACTTACAAGTAAGTCATCCGTAATTTGTGTCCTCTTTATATCAATTATGGAGGCACAATAATTCAATGCTTCATAAATCTGTGAAGTTTCATCAAGGTTTGGCTCTGTAATAGGGTAAGCAGGAAAATCCAATTCAATATAAAATCCATTGTCTTTCTTTGAACCATTTTGCAACATGGCTTGGATCCTTTTGGCACTTAATATTCCAGAGTGTGTAACAAATTCAATGACATTATTGCAATCAACCAAACCAGATGAAAATAGTGTGTGTGCTGCTGCTAATGTTGCATGGGCACAAATATTAACCTGCATTTAGTTATATAAACTCCATATTACAAATTTGGTGAAAAACACACACACACAATACTGTTGTGGAATGATTATTAGAATCCAATTTAAACCATTTTTTTATAAATTTAGAATATATTATTTTTTATTTAATTTAATTATTTTATTAATTTTTATAATTTTATCAAATTTATAATTAGATTCTTATATATTTTTTTAATTAGATCTTTATACTATTTTTAATTTTATAATTAAATTATTTTAGTATAAACTAGTATATAATAGTACACCTGACACTCTTATGAAACGTAACACTGTCCTGTCCAAACTCAGCTCCATCTACTTACTGCTAATTAATTTATGGGAGTCAGACAAATAGATGAAAACCCAAAATAGTCTTTCAAATTTTACTATTTAGTAAAAAATAAAAAGAGTAAAGGACATTTTCGTCCCTGATCTTTTTTTTGCGGACATTTTCGTCCTCAAACAATGAAAAATACATTAAAGTCCCTGACTCCTGAAAAACGTGGACATTTATGTCCTTCCATTGAATTCAGCCGTTTGCACTGGACGGAAAAGACTGAGCTGGCAGAAGTGGCGCTGAGGTGGCACATAACGGAGCCTAGATGGCATGGAACATTTCGTAACAGGACGTATAAGTCCCTGGAGACGGAGCATTTCGTAACAGGACGTATAAGTCCCTGGAGACGGAGCATTTCGTAACAGGACGTATAAGTCCCTCGAGACGAAAACGACGCCGTTTCGTCTCCTCCCCCATCTGCCCTTTTCTTCTTCCTTCGTCCCTTTTCCCTTCCATTCTTCTTCCTCAGCCCCTGCCTCCATCACCGCCGCACAGCCACGCCTCCGTCAACCACCATCAACGCCGGCGACCTCCTCCTTCCTCTCTTTTCGCGTCTTCTTCCCTTTCTCACTCCCTTACTCCCATTAGTCTCTCTCTCCTCACCCTCCTTCCACCCACCATTCGTCCACGACAACCTTCTCGGCGACCCACTACCGCCGCGCCGCCGCCTCTCTGCAAAAATCAGTCTCAAATCTCGAGGGGTTAGGGTTTTCCTCCGCACCAACAATAATGAACAGTGTCGGATTGGGATCCTTGAACCTCTGCATAAATGACACTCTCACTGACGACGAGCTTCGTTCGATCCTGGCGATGGTTTCACATGCTTGCTCGAATTGGACCTTGCCCAGTCCGTTTCGCCGTCGTTCTATCCCAGCGTCACCGATTCCGACCTCGACGTCATTGCCAATGGTTTCACATGCTTGAGGGTCCTCAATTTGCATAATTGTAAAGGTGAACTCTTTTTCCCTTTTGTTTGTTTTGCGAGAAAACCGTTGAAATTGACCTTTGGGATACTACTTTTCTTCTGATTGGGAGTGAAAATTTCAATGAGATTCACATGGAATGTTTTTAACTTTTCTCCCTTCATAGATCAAGGAGAAGGACACTGCTTGGTTTGTCAAGTTCTGCGTTCCCTGGTGCAAGCATTGGTAATTGATTCATTCATTCTCTTAACTGCTTTTATATTGTTGAGCTAAGAGTGATTTCTAAGCTGTAAAATGATGATGGTTATTATTACAGTAAGAACTTGGGGACGTTGTGGGATGATTTGGGAAAAGCAATTGAAGGAACTGATGAAATAGAGATTGGGGAAGTGGATTGCGGTGATCATCAAAGGAGCTTTGTGGCATATGCTTATAATGTAGTGTCGCATGTTTCTTAAAATCTCATGCTATGTTTGAGTCTACTCTGCACTCTACTTCTACATTTATGAGTTCAATGATTGATATATTTTGTTCTTGTAAAATTCTGAATTGCATTTGACAGTTAATTGAGTATCAACACTGTTAAGACACAAGTGCGTGAATGGAGAAAAATATTTTTGAATGGTCTTGGATTATTGGATATAATTTATGTGTGATTCTTTACTGCTTTATCTAATTATCTAAGCAGCCATGAATGAAGAAAGGTATTCTTTAACTCAATGAAAAACATCATGGCTTTTTTCACCATCAATTATTAACTAATTTATCTACTTAATTATTTATTTGTTTTACTTGCTGGATGCATGTATTATCTATTTCCCATTGCACTCTCACCCCATGTATTAACCAACGTTTGAGGGAGCATTAATAGATCGAATTTTAAGTTTACATGTTTTTTGAATTGCCAGGTTCAAGGGATGTTGATTCATTGAAGAACTTTGTTTTGGAAGAAGCTGATAAGGCAGCAACAAATGCACAAGCACAACAACTAGATAGTGATAGAGAACTATAACTACTTTTTGAGGTATATCCCTCGACACATGGAATGTTTTTTGACAAATTGACCTTTGGTGAAGGCTGGCAAGAGAGAGAGACTAATGGGAGTAAGGGAGTGATAAAGGGAAGAAGACGTGAAAAGAGAAGAAAGAGGAGGTCGCCGGCGTTGATGGTGGCTGACAGAGGCGCGGCGGTGATGGAGGTACGGGCTGAGGAAGAAGAATGGAAGGGAAAAGGGACGAAGGAAGAAGAAAAGGGCAGATGGGAGAGGAGACGAAACGGCGTCGTTTTCGTCTCGAGGGACTTATACGTCCTGTTACGAAATGCTCTGTCTCCAGGGACTTATACGTCCTATTACGAAATGCTCCATGCCACCTGGCCTCTGTTACGTGCCACCTCTGCTAGCTCAGCCTTTTCCGTCCAGTGCAAACGGCTGAATTCAACAGAAGGACATAAATGTTCACGTTTTTCAAGGGTCAGAGGCTTTAATGTATTTTCCATTGCTTGAGGACGAAATGTCCGAAAAAAAAAGATCAAGAACGAAAATATCCTTTACTCAAATAAAAATCTACCTGCAGTTATTTTTATATAAAATTAATAGTTAAAAATGGTAATAATAATTTAATATATGGTAATAATAATTTAATATATTTAATTAAATTATTATCTAATAACGATTAGTTATTAACCTCATATAAATTCAACATTACATAAGTATTAACATTAATCAAATTAGTTTTCCAAATTTAATTTTCTAAAATTTTCAATGTGAATCACGTCTATCCTTACTTGATAAGGTTACATCTTAAATCTATTCTTGGATTTTAAACTCCCACAAATCTGCAATTCGATTTTAGAAGAAATTTAAAACCCTCACAAAATTACATTGCTTCAATTTTCCAAAATGTAGTTTTTAAAACCACCACACTCTAATCAAACAAAAATCAAAATGAAAAAATAAATCAATGTCATATAATAAGAAAAAAAAAAAAAAGGTTGTTCAGTCTCTTCTATAGCGAGTATGAATGGTGGGAAAAATGATAACAAGAAGAGTAGTAATGAAGAAACAAACAAATACCAACAAATAAATCAAATTTTTAAACTACAAAAATATTTAGTGGGTGTTTAAAACCGTCACAACTTAGAAGAAAACCTCTTCCTAATTTGTAGAACTAATGGAATGTGGAAGGAAAATCGAGTAGAAACAAACATGATTGATGATGCTGAAAAACATAATGTACTAATTTGATTGAATAAATATATAAAATACTAATTTAACTAACAGATAAAAAAATTTGAAGAATCATTTTCACTGCTTACTCCAAAAATCACTACAAACCATGCAGCATTATTACAGAAATTCTTACCTCAGTAACATGAGTGAACCATCTGAGATTAAAACGAGGAAAGTGATGAATGGTTCCATTGGAATGTGAAACAATTCTTGTTAAGTAACATGTGACAGGGACATTGAACTCAGCAGCCACAGATTGCAACCATTTTTGTTCCTTCTCTTCTTCTAAGAAACACACAGCTGCAGGGTTCCCTTTGAATGCTGAATCAGTGAATGCATTCACCTGCATACCAAACACACCCTAAGAAAACATACCTTAAAATGTTTGACACATTTCATCATAGAATAACAACTTACCACTGAATATTTGACAGGTTTCTTTGCCATAGACACACACAACCACAAAGATAAAAGAACACTTTCTTTTTAGTTATCTGAACTCAACTATGAAATATATATTGTTTTCTATATATTGCAATGTAACTAGTCCACACTTTTTTTTCTTTTATTATAATTACTTCTTAGAAGACATTAATGTTATCTGAGTACTTTATAGTAGTTGGGGCAGCCTTTTTTTATTAGCTACTGTTCTTGACAGAGCCATAGATTCTATTGAATTTACTAAATTTTCTTGAGTGGAGTTACCACTAGGCACTAAGGACACAATTACCAACATATTTGTTTGAGGAATGGCATGATGGAAAAAAAATAATAACTACGTTACCTGTAAAATAAACAAAAAAAAAGTTATTTATTAAATTAATCATTATATTTTATAAAATACATAATAAAATATAAAATATAAATTATAAATAATAAACAAAAAACTTTTAGAAATCAGTAAATTTTAGTATTTTTAGTCATAATTTGACCAATACAAATATTAAATTATCTTTAACAAATAAATTTTATTAATTTATGTGTATAAATTTTAAAAAATATGAGTACAAACTATATTAATTTATGTGTATAAATTTTGATAAATATAAATATAAATTATATATTTTTTTATATGTAAAATTCTAATAAATATGATTATAAATTATTACTGATCAAATATGGACTAAATATAATAATAATAATATCTACTGATCATATAATATTATCATAATAAAATAATATATATTTGTATCCAAAAATACTAACTAACCTGATAACTAGTTTTAAGTGCATATAATATTTTTAAAAAACAAATTTCCAAAATGCATTTATATAAAAAATTATGTATCCGTCGTAATTTTGTACTGCATCGATATTTAGTTTATGTCTTTTATTTTTTAATTTGGTTTTCAATTAACACTCAAACTCTTATTATTTAATTTTATAATTTATATTAAGTATCAATTAACATCGATTTTTATAGAGTTAAATTTTAAAGTAATTTCTAAATTTATACTTAAATTTTAAAATAAATTTTAAAATTAATAATTACTCAAATTTATTTTTAAAATTATTCTCTAAAATTTATGGTAATTCCTAAAATAATTGAAGCTAGATTGCTTGAAAATATGTTACACGTTGTGCACAGTATAATAATGCCAATTGCATTAATGGGTCACCTTCTCCTGTGCCAGATCAAAGCTTTTTTATTCTTGTAACAACACATTTTTATTAATCAATTATCAAAGATATAATATTTAATCAATTTAATTTCCCCTGGCAGTTAAACCAGTTCTTTATCATGGTTTTCTTTTTTCAATGTCAACAAAGCTTTTTGATAAAAATTTATTTACAATTATTTTTATGTAAAGTTGTTAGTTAAAAATTATTATTTAATAATTTAGTTAAATATAATTAAATTATTTAATAATTTTAAATTAATAATTTTATATAAAAATAAATTCCATGAGTAAGATATAATATTTTAAAAAACTTTTAAAAAATTTTTCTATATTAAATAAAAAATAAATTATAAGTCACTTAATAATTAGCATAAATAATTTCTCATGGCCATGTTTGTGTTGTTACTCACGAGGCCACTAGCATTCCTTGAAGTGCAAAAGTAATGTCTAAATCAGAGAAACATCCAGAAATCAATAATGTAACAAAAAGTTTGTTGACCAAGTTGACCTATCTGTTACCAGAAGTACAAAACTGAGTATTAAAATAATACAGCTTTAAACTTTGAATAATTTATAATTAAACCTATTAATGTTATGATCCAATAACCAATACTATAGTTCAAGTCCAAGTAAATTAAAAAGGCCCAATTTAAAGATTGATCTTTACTGCTCACTCGACCTCCTCAAAGAAGTCGAGTTCCGTCAACGTCTAAAACCGACTTGCAAAAAATCGACAAAAAAATTAGTCGAACTGGTGGTTAACCGATGAACCGACTGAACCGGCCTAGTTTTTTGAAGGTCCGGCTCTCCTATTCAGCATAAAACGGCGTCGTTTTGGTTTAAAAGAAAAAAAAAAACGCGTTGAAAGCCCCCAATCCCCTCTCCCTTCTATCTCACTCTTAGTATTCACCAAAATGGCGAAATCCCTAACCCTATTAGAGCAAATAGCCACCGCTACTCTGTTCTCACCGTAAAGCCCGCCTCTGTCCATGCCGTCGTCGGCTGCCTCTTTCTCGTTATCAAAACGCCTCTGTCTCCGAGCCATCTCTCTCTCTCTCTCTCTCTCTCTCTCTCTCTCTCTCTCTCTCTCTCTCTCTGTTGAGCACCACTCTCAATGCGTAGTGCGAACGTACTTGTGCCGCCGTGGACTCTTTACCGTCGCCGTGAGTTCTTCAATAATCTTCGCCGTTCTTCAACATCTTCTTCGTGCTCTTCTTTATTTTCACTGATTTCCTCCCTTTTTCACTTTAGTTTTTTATTTGTTTCCACTGTTGTGGGTGGAACAAGTTATTGATTTTTCATTTTTTTTTGTTAATTTTATTTATTCTGATTTCCTCCCTTTTCACTACATTGTTTATGTTGAAGATGGACGATCCGTCACTCACTTAAAAATCTAAGATCTCATCGCCGTCACTTCCTTTCTCCCTCGCTGTCGGTACGTCAATTTATTTTTGCTTGTTTTCAATTATTTTTAATAATACTGATTCTGTGATTCTGAGTTGCTGGGTTTACTATTCTGAGTTACTGAGTTAGTATAATACTGATTTTATGATTTTGTGATTCTGGGTGTGTGGGATTAATATTCTGAATTGCTGCTGCTTGTTTGAGTTAATTTTGTTGATGCTTAATTTTGTTAGTTTCCGATTTTCAAATTTGGAAGATACAATCACAAAATAATTTTTCGAGTTAAATTCGTTTCATACAATAAAAATATATGTTAATGTTATTTTTTATTGTAGAACATTATGTTATTTTTATGCATTTTGATTTTGTTTATTGATAAATTTTGTTAATATATGTTTGTTATTTTCTAAGATTAATTGATTATGGAAGTTGATTTGTTTGAATTTGTGTAAATTGTGTTGTTTTGTTTTGTTTTGTTTGGATGGTGCAGGCTGAAATTGAAAGAGCATATGCAGTACTGCATTGATCACCCTGAGGAGATAAGCAAGTTTGCCAAGGTTCAGAAAAAGGTCTCTGAAGTTAAGGGTGTCATGATCAAGAATATTGAAAAGGCTGTAGAAACGTGAGAACTTTGTTTCAGTTAGATATGCAATTTTATTTTTCCCATAGTATCTGTTGATTTGGTTTTGAAATTTTAATAAAAATAAATCAAGAAACTTTAGTTTTGCATGTAGCTTAGCCAACTAATTTAGAAAAAAGGAAGCCTTTGGAGGAAGGAAAATTTGGTATATTTAAAATTATGTATTGAACTTTTATATAATTTTAGTGTATATTTAATTAAACTGGTTCAACCATAGTTCGACCTCGGTTAAACCATTAAACTATTGAACCAGTTATTTGACCGGTTCAATGACCGGTCCGATTTTCACAATCTTGGTGAAGGCATTATGAGGACAAAAGTTCCAAGGAACTTCAAAAGTCCTGACATGGATCTGTACTACGGGACTACCGACCGGAAACACCACCTTAGCAACTTTAAGAGTCGGATGTATTTAACTGACGCCTCTGATGCTACCCGCTGCAAAGCCTTTCCAACGACTTTGACAAAGGCGGCGATGAAGTGGTTCGATAGCCTCCCCCCAGGTCGGTCACCAGCTTCGAAGACCTCTTGCGTAAGTTCCTTATGTGGTTTTCAATCCAGAAAGATAAAGTCAAGCATCCACCTAGCCTACCAGGAGTAAAACAGGAGATCAGAGAACCCCTCAGAGATTACATGGAGAGGTTTAATAAAGCATGCTTGGAAATTCAAGATCTGCCCACAAAAGCAGTAATCATGGGCCTAGTAAATGGACTTCGAGAAGGACCCTTCTCTCAGTCCATCTCAAAAAGGCATCCGACTTCTTTGAGCGATGTACAAGAAAGAGCCGAAAAGTACATCAACATGGTGGAGAATGCCAGATTACGGGAGCCGAGCTGGCGATCCGGACACCCTCATCCGTCAAGGGAAAAGGAGAGGGAGCCCAAGAAGAAAGAGGAAGTCGGGCCTGAAAGGCCCAGAAGATATCATTCTTACACTCCCCTACGAGTTTCCCTAGTTGACATTTACAGAAAAATTTGCCACACTGAAAAGCTACCTCCCCCTCGGCTTATCAAGAACAAGAAAGGGGGGGGAGTCGTAGCGAATATTGTGAATATCACAAATTATATGGGCACTCTACCAATGATTGTTACGACTTAAAAAATGTAATAGAAAAGCTGGCCAGGGAAGGTCAGGTTGACAAATTTCTCATAGAAAGGTCGGACAATCATAGAAAGAGGAAGCGAGATGAGGAAGATAGGAGAGACCCACCACCATAGACCCCGGAACAACATATACATATGATCTTGAGAGGGTTTGCTGGCAGAGGACTCACCAAATCATCTCGTAAAAGACATATGAAGGAAGTTTACCAGGTCGGGAGTGAACTACCCGACCTCCCAACCATCTGTTTCACCAAAAGAGACGGGCAGGGTATTATTTCCGGACATGATGATTCGGTGGTAATTACCATGATTCTCGCCAATGCTCATCTACACAGAACCCTGGTGGATCAGGGAAGTTCAGCAGACATCTTGTTTAAACCAGATTTTGACAAGTTGTGATTAGATGAAAAGGAATTAAGGGGATACCCTGACACCCTCTTCGGACTGGGGGATACACCAATAAAACAACTGGGATTCATACCCCTACATACCACTTTTGGAAAGAGAATGAAATCCAAAACTCTAAGCATCGATTTCATTGTCGTCGATGTGGGCTCGGCCTATAATGCCTTGATAGGTAGAACGACACTAAATCGGCTTGGAGCAGTGGTATCTACCCCCCATCTTTGCATGAAATTCCTAACACCAGAGAGAATTGTAACCATCAGGGGAGATCAGAAGCTGGCGAGAAAGTGTTACAATGAAAGCCTAAACCTGAGGGGTAAAGGCAAGGAGGTGAACACCATTGAACTCGGAGGCATCCGAGTTAAGGAAGAATTGCGGTCACAGCCCGGAACAAAGACTGAAGAGGTACAGATCGGGCAAGAAGGCAGAAAGAATACCAATATATGAGCCAATTTAAAAGGGGATTTGAAGCAGAAGTTGATAAGGCTCCTACAAGAAAATTTTGACCTCTTCGCTTGGAAAGCTTCCAACATGCCTGGGATATATCCCTAGCTCATGACGCATAAATTGTCGGTATATCCAGGGTCCCGACCTGTCCAACAGAGAAGACGGAAGCTCGGTCCTAAACGGGCTCAAGTGGTCAAAGAACAAATACAAACCCTCTTAGAGGCCGACTTTATCAGAGAAGTCAAGTATCCGGCCTAGCTGGAAAATGTGGTGCTAGTCAAGAAGCAGAACGATAAGTGGAGGATGTGCGTCGACTACACCGACTTGAATAAAGCGTGTCCGAAGGACCCATATCCTCTTCCAAATATTGATACCCTGGTAGACTCCAACTCGGGATGTCAATACTTTTCATTCATGGATGCGTACTCATGATATAATCAAATCCCGATGTATAGGCCGGATCAAGAGAATACATCTTTCATCACGCCTAGAGAAAATTACTGCTATGTGGTCATGCCCTTCGAGTTTAAAAATGCGAGAGCCATATACCAAAGGCTGATGAATAAGGTGTTTGCACCTCACCTTAGGAGTTTAATGGAAGTATATATTGACAACATGTTAATAAAACCAAGGATGAGACCAGCCTCCTGACCGACCTCTCACAAGTCTTCAGCACCATAAGGGCACATGGGATGAGATTGAATCCCGCAAAGTGCACCTTTGCAGTGGAGGCTAGAAAATTTCTAGGATTTATGCTAACATAAAGGGGATTGAAGCTAACCCCGACAAGTGTAGACCAGTCCTGGAAATGAAGAGCCCGACCTGTCTAAAGGAAGTCCAACAGCTGAACGGCCGACTTGCAGCTCTCTCCAGGTTTTTAACAGGATCAGCATTGAGATCCCTACCACTTTTTTCTCTACTAAGAAAAGGATGCCATTTCGAATGGACTCCCGATTGCAAAAAATATTTCCAAGAGTTCAAAAGGTTTTTAAGTCAACCTCCCCTTCTGACTCGACCCAAAATCGAGGAAGAACTCGTCCTGTATTTGTCTATAGCAGAAAAGGCTGTGGCGCCAGCACTGATACGGGAAGATGAGATCGGGCAGCATCATGTATACTTCACTAGTAAAATTTTGCAAGGCCCCGAGTTAAGGTATCAAAAACTCAAGAAGTTTGCGTATGAAGCAAACTATTCTAAAAACAGACATTGCGGGCAGAATGGTTCAATGAGCTATAGAACTACCCGAGTTTGACCTAAAGTATGAAACTCGGACAGAAATTAAAGCCCAGTGCCTGACCGACTTCATGGCGGAATACGTGGGAGATCAAGAGGAGGCCACCACAACTTGGGAATTGTACGTGGACGGCTCTTCCAATAAAGTCAGAAGCGGTGCAGGCATAATACTAGTCAACCAAGAAGGGACTCAAATAGAAGTCTCCCTGAAATTTGGATTCCCGGACTCCAACAATCAAGTAGAATATGAAGCCTTGATTGCTGGGTTGAAGTTGGCAGAAGAAGTCGGTGCAACCAAAGTAGTGGTCTTTAGTGACTCTCAAGTGGTGACTTCTCAAATCAATGGAGGGTATCAGGCTAAAGACCCAAATATGAAAAGGTACTTAGACAAAACTTTGGAGTATCTTAGGGGATTCTCAGAAATCGAGGTTAAGCACATAACTCGGGAGCTTAACAGCAGAGCAGACGCCCTCTCCAAGTTAGCAAGTACCAAGCCAGGAAGAAATAACCGAAGTTTGATCCAGAAAACCCTCCAAGAACCCTCTGTCACAAAGACGGAGGCTAAACAAGATGTCTTAGAGGTATTCGGCTTATACCTCGAGTGGATGACCCCATTAGTCGAATACATAAAATTCAACATCCTACCCAAGGAGGAAAAAGAAGCCAAGAAAATCTGAAGGGAGGCACAAAGTTACACCTTGGTGAAAAATATCCTCTATAGAAGAGGAATATCCACACCATTGCTAAAGTGCGTCCCGACCTCAAAGACGACAGAAGTCTTGGAAGAGGTTAGGGGTGGCAGTGGGGCGGGTAGGGACGGGTTTTTGCCCTACCCGACCCCGCCCCGCCGTCCTGTTATGCATATACTACCCGCGGGTAGTAAATAGCAGAACCCGAACCCGCCCCACCCCGACCCGCCCCTGTAAAAATTAAATATTTTAATTTTTACCTATTCATATATAAATTAAGACAAAAATTTAAAATTCATAGATAAATTAAAATACAAACATAAAATTCATACAATGTCATTAGCTAAAATAACTTGAAATTTAAAAAAAAAATATTGTTAGATCACTACAAATTTAACACCATAATAAAGAAATTACAATATTAGATATAAAATGATCTTCAACCCTTATTCTTCTTGATCACTTTCAACATCTTCATCATCATTAAAAGTTTGCAAATCAAGATTTAAACCTGAAAATTAAAAGAGATAACAATTAACAAATTAGTTGGAAGTATGAAAAAAATTAACATAAATGAAGATTAATCAATATATCACCTTTACTTCCCAAAGGTGCCCACAACCAACTTTGGCCACACATCAAAGCCAAATGTATGCATTCACTTCCTTTAAAATCCTATAATAGGTACATTACAAATTCAATATTACAAATAGCAAATTATGGTAACTGTGTAACTAATCATGACAAATAGCAAGTGACCAAATTAGATTGAAGAATAAAGCATATTACAGTTCGCATTTACAAGTTAATCATCAAATTTGCAGTACTGTGTACACCATCTAATTTCAGCAGCCACTCCCAGAATAAACCATCATAAAAGATAACAGTTACATTATTTTTGAAACAACATAAATTTGTCCAAAGTATGTAAGAGTACAAGAATGGAAGAGAATAGGCACACAGGTCAGACAAACTTTGACAACTACGTGCACCATCACACCTCCTTACAACCAAATCAGCAATATATGTCAAAAATGTATATTAGCTAACAAGATTACTTGAAGTCCCAGAATAAACCATCATTAAAGATAACAGTTACATTATTCTTCAATCTAATTTGGTCACCTCAATCCACAGAACTTATCAACATTACAAATTCTAAAATTTTAAGTTACAGTATTTGCTCCTCTTGTAAATTAAAGTTCGTTATTTTACTAGTTTGTTGGATATTATTTCCATGAGAAAAACAAAAGTACTTTTCCTAGAAATTTAAAAAGAAAAAAAAGAAGCAAATTAGTGAAAAGGCAATCAAACCAAACTCTGGAAGCTGTTCACAAACACATTCAATTTTTCAAGCTTTATTCCAAGTAACTGCATATTTTGTTAACAAAGCAAACAGAACAGTTTGTGATTCAACCCAAACAAGCTGTTTCAACATATCAAATCCTTCAAAAAGAAAAGAAAGGCTGGAAAACTCAGGAAACTCGGTTACAAACTTAGTTACAAACTCAGGAAACTACCCAAACAATCATGGTGTTTTTCACAGAAACACTGAAATCTCCTCCTTTTTCTCCCCTTGTTTTTAACAGTTATAGTAGCATTGCTTTCCAAAAATTGAAATTCAACAACTAAAGACTTATCCCACTTGACGAAATTAGCTACAGAATCTAACGATACAATATCATAAATCAAGTAATTTTCACTTGAGTGAACAATTCTATTACGAAGCAGGAAAGTATAATTTTTTCTTTCACACCATTATCTGAAATCTGAGTACCAACCTTGCGTATGAAGCCTCGATTCGGAAAATGAGGAGGAGGGCCAAGGCGGGTGCGGTGAGCTGGTAAGGCAAAGAAGAAGCCCTGAGAACCGGGAAATACTCCGGGAGCAAGAAGTGTGAGGAGACGACGGAGTTGTAGGCGGCGATAGCGGCGGCGAAGGTTGTGAATGCGAGGACTGGAGGGAGCAAAGAGACGACGACACGGGAGGAGAGGGTCGAGAGGATGTGGCGGAGGTGGCAGAGGGAGGAGCGGTGCTGAGACGAATCAGACGATTCGACGAGTTGCGAAGATGGCAGAGACGAGTTGAGCGGAGGAGGAGTGACAGGCAAATGCGGCTTGAAGGAGATGCAAAACTGGAGCAGATTCGACGGCAAGCACTGGGTTGAACTGAACCGAGGCGGCGAGGCTATGGTCTTGGAGAGGAGAAGAGCTGAGGAGGAAGGGGTTGCTAACCCTAAATCCCTAATCGAGTTACAAACTGAGTGGCGGTGAGAACTGAACCTAATCACTAAAAAATTATATATATATATATATATATATGCACTCCGGGACGGGTAGGGGCGGGTTTAGCCTAAACCCGACCCCGCCCCGCTCCGGGTCGGGTTCAAACCCGCCCCGACCGGGTAGGGGCGGGGCGGGTACGGGTACTGCTGCCATCCCTAGAAGAGGTACACAATGGCATCTGCGGAAATCATCTTGGAGCAAGGTCTCTGCCAGAAAAGTTATCCGAGCCGGGTTTTACTGGCCGACCTTGCAGAAGGATGCTATCGACTTCGTGAAGAAATGTCAGCTATGCCAAATGCATGCTAACTTCTATGTCGCTCCCCCCGAAGAGCTCATCAGCATAACTTCTCCATGGCCTTTTGCAAAATGGGGGCTGGACCTACTCGGACTTTGTTTCCAAGCGCCTGGACAAGTAAAATACCTCATAGTGGGAGTAGACTACTTGACGAAGTAGATCAAAGCAGAGCCCTTGGCCACCATCACGGCTCAGAGAAGTCAAAAGTTCCTCTACAAGAATATCATTACCAGGTATGGAATTCCCCATTCCATCACCATGGATAATGGTACCCAGTTCACCGACTCTACATTTAAAAACTTGGTAGCCAGTATGAAGATCAAGCACCAGTTCACCTCGGTTGAACACCCACAAGTAAATGGGCAAGTTGAGGCAGCCAATAAAGTCATACTGAATGGATTGAAGAAAATGCTTCAAGATGCAAATGGGGCTTGGGTCGAGGAGCTCCCTCAAGTGTTGTGGGCCTATCGAACCACACCTCAATCAACTACTGGAGAAACACCCTTTCGACTTGCTTATGGCATAGAAGTCATGATACCAGTTGAAGTCAACGAGCAAAGTCCAAGGGTGAGGTTCTATGATGAGGTCGGCAATCTTAGGGCACATAGAGAAGAACTCGAACTACTCCCTGAAGTCCGAGAACAGGCCCAGATAAGGGAAGCAGCACTAAAGCAAAGGATGACGAACATGTACAATAAGAAAGTCATTCGTAAAAGCTTCGCCTCAGATGACTTGGTCTTGATTAGGAATGACATCGGCGTAAACAAGTCGGGTGAAGGAAAACTCGCTGCCAATTGGAAGGGGCCATATAAGATAATTGAAATACTCGGAAAAGGGTATTACAAAGTATCCGACTTGGATGGTACCAAGCTCCCTAGGTCGTGGCATGCCTGCAACATGAGGAGATATTATAGCTAGAAGCGAACTCCGCTCCCTGAGGATGTACTCTTTTTCTCGACTTCATGATTTTTTTTCCAAAAAGAGTTTTCCTGAAGAGGGTTTTAACGAGGCATTAAAGTGGGGACTAAGGGTTAAAAGTTGAAAATCTCTTAGTAGCTAAAACAACTTTTGTAAAAGTTATCTCCATCAACCAATAAACATTTACTTTATCTCTTCACAATTCCGTTATTACTATTATTATTCTATAAAACGCACTGATTTAAGCTCGAAAAAGCGTGAAAATCCCATGACCGACCTGAGTTTTCAGCGAGATAAAACGACGAGGTACAAGTCGGTATAAAGAGGTTACAAAAGACGATCATGATAACTCGGGAATAATATCACTAACGACTCACAAGTCGAAAAGCCTGAAATAAACAAAATGCATCACAAAAATAACTTAAATTATGAAAACAATTCAAAAACAAAATTGAATATGTAAAGTCAAAATAATGGAACACAAAAAGAGATACGAAAATCCCTCAAAGATGAAAGCGAAGGTTTTCCCAAAATTACACTACAAAAAGTATTTCGGAAAGTTCTAACTTAGAACAGTTCATATGACGAAAAACTTTTTTCATAAACCAGGAAGATCAAAACAACAAAGGGTTTTTCGTAAAAAGCCTTATAAAAAATCAGTCAACAAAAAATTATTTTTTCAAGCATAAAAAATGCCGGCAAACATACATAATCAAAATGTTTTGTTAAAAGGTCCTTATCCAAAAAGGGACCAGCAAAACAAATAAATTTTGTTAATGACCCTATTAAGGGACAAGTGTCAGAAACCACCACAGGAAACAAACATATAAAAATAAATTGTTCAAAAAGGGCCCACAAGTCGGGCCCTAGTAGCTAAAAATCATTGGAAACTGAGAAGAGGATTGGAGTCGTCAACAGGAGAAGAAATCGGGTATGCTGCAAGAGTCGGAAGGGTCTGAAGGATCTCTTCAGTGGTAGAGGTCAGAGCTTCGGCTGGTTGAGAAGAAGAACTCAGCAGAAATCCTTCCTGTTGCTCCACCTCACGAGGAGAAGACTCAACAATACGCTGCCCACGAGTCTTCAACTCGGAATTGGTCTCAAGACGAGGAGGAGAAACAATTGCCCCATCAATGACGACTTTGTCGGGATGGAGAGGTGAAAGGTCCAAGTCAGGAGCGATAACTCCGACTTGTTCCTTGAACACCCTAAAAGCCTCCTCCGAGCTCTCAACAATAGAATCCTCCAGGTCCTGATAGGCCTCTCAATTCAACTCCAGCTGCTTCTGCAGATCAATATTCTCAAAAAAAAGCCTAACATAATTTTGCTCTGCCTTCTCCTTCAGCCCCTCAGCCAGGGCACATTGGCCCATCAATTTTTTCTCCCTCTCCTGGAGTTGGGCAAGCTCCTCCTTCAACCAGGCATTCTCCCACTGCAGCCTCTTCTCCTCTTCTTGATACAAGACAATCCTCCCCTGAAGGTCCTCTATGGATTTTTGAAAAGAACTCAAGAGAGTTTTGTTGAGTATATCAAGAAGGGCAGTACAGACCCCAGCCGTCCGAATCCCCCCCCCCCCCCGTGCAAGAATCTGAAGATGGTTACATAAGGAAGCATCATCCATGGAGATTTGGCTAAAAAGAAGCATGTGCTTCCTTGTGAACTTCGGAACATCGAAGTTGGCCTCGGCAGCAGTGGAAGAACCAATCTTCGAGGTCTTTCGCTTCTTCTTTTCAGGCTCGGCAGAGGGCTGAATGGGTGGGGCAGGAGCAGGAGGAGGAATGGAAGAAGTATGAATATGGTTTACCAGAATAGGACGAGAGGAGGAGGTCCCTAAACCTGAATCTTGGAGAAGAGGAGTGCCAGAAGCTCCGACCTTTGCAGCATCAGCTCGAGCGCGGGCCTTCCTCTTCGCCTCCTGGACCTTTTGGTAAGCAGCGCTTGACCCGCTTTTCGCCATTTCTGAAAGAATGAGTAAAAGTTGATCAGCACACAAATCGGAAAAGAACACATTGCATGTCAGGAATTCATCAAAAGCAGCCACAAAGAAGCAAAAACTACCTAACTCGGTTTGAACGAAACTCGGAGGGCCAATGAGGAATTCTTAGTATCCAGATTTGGAGCTTGCCCCAGGCCTCTCGAAAAAACCCAAGAATGGCCTCATCTACCTCATCTAAGTCATCTAGGCTATATTTATCAACGGGAGAGGCCTCCGAGCAGTACAGAGAAAATTGGGGCTCGTTATTCTCGTTTCGGAAAAAGGAATGATGACCCTCTACAGCTTGGACCTTAAAGAAAAAGTTTTTAAAGTCATGAAAGGACTCGTCAAAAATGGAAAACACCTTCCGACCCTGAATAGCTCGAAAAGATACTCATTGCTGTGTGTTTTGCTTACTAAAAGGTCGGGTAAGGTGGAAGAGATAGAAAAAAGATTTTTAAGGAAGTCAGAAAGTCAAGCTCTTGGCTGACAAGTTGATAAATCTTCAGGAAACCCCAGGAATTGGGGTGGAGTTGGGTAGGAGCAACTCGGCAGTAGGACAAAACTTCTATTTCAAAATCAGAAAAAGGAAGGGAAACTCTGGGTGAAAAAGCAGTCGTACATAAAAAAGAAGTGGGACTCAGAATCATTAATCCTCCCATAACAAACCCGATCCTCAGAATCGAGGGCCACCAGTTCATATTTTGGTTCGTCAGCCTCAAGAATACAAATTCTATGATGGTTACGAAGCTCGGTTATAAAGTCAGTATCCACTAGAGGTTTTTCAATAAGTACAAAATCATCTACCCATCTCAAGAGTGTCTCAGAGATACGAGAAGACATTTTTTCAGCAATGAGGGAGTGTATATAAAAGTAATAAAACCTACAAGGAAAAATAAAATCATAAAAAAAACAGGGACCCCAAATATAAGACAGTTTCTTCCAAAACAAATAAGGAAAACAATCACTATGCGGCAAAAGAAGCAATTTTTGTAAAATAAACATGCAAAAATCCCAAAGCTTTGCACTACAAATAAAAGAACGATAAAAGCATAAACCTCCCTTATACACACAAGTACACCAAACAGAAATAAAGAAAATACGGTGAAAACAACGAAGGAAAGCAAGGTAAAAAGAAATAACCTTCTTTGTAAAATCACCAAAAGGAAGAGTTCCAGTAGCCGAGATGAAGCGCCCACGAACGAAAGGTCAAAGGAAGTTTTTGAGGGAAAGAGTGAAAGAGCAAAGGAAGAAACTTCGAAGAGAAGACGAAAGAAAACAAAGAAAGGAGAGGGAAAAGTATTTATAATATACTAAGGGCAAAACAGTAAAATGATGCTGTCAGTAAAGAAACACGCCGTTACCAATGTAACTGCTCCCCCACGAGTAAATGCAAGCCCCAAACGGACGTGACATTTGATTAGACGCGACGATTGATAAATTCAAAATCACGTCGGTTTTAAACTAAAATCACGTCGTTTTCCGACTTGAATAAACCTGGAGTTCAATTAATACTCGAATCCAACTCATAGCTAAGAGATCGGACTCGAGTAGGGGTACTGTTCATGCCCTGACCCAATACTATGGTCCAGGCTCAAGTAAACCAAAAAGGTCCAATCCAAAGGTTGTCCTTTACCACTCACTCGACCTCCTCAAAAAAGTCGGGTTTGACATAAGCTGGCAGATAACACTTATTCAAATAAGTAACTGCCCCCTAAAATCTCTCATCCACTTCTAGAAGAGATATCTCAATAACTCTAAGATAAAAGAACGGTTATCCACCTTCAGAAGTAGAACGACTCCAACGGTGGTTATTGGATCATTACCTATAAATACACTGACACACTCAGGTAAAGCTAAGTTCCAATACTCTCTGAACCTGCTTAACCCCTTACTAACTTAGGTATCGGAGTGTCTTTGTAGGTACCACCCCCCATTTTATTAAATACTCACAACTCGGACGACGGTTCCAAGACACAAACCAAGTCGAAAACCACACAGTTCTCAGATACAAACTAAGTCAGAAACCGCCTCCTTCTAACGTTTGGGCCTTCCATCCAAGTCCAATCTGTCTATTTCTGGTTACTCACGTGACAAAACCCAACATACAAATAATTAATAAATTTACAATAAAATAAATTGATATCTTTTTTTTTTAAATTAATATTACAGTTAATGCTAGGTTTATCCCGTATGGAAGGTGCCATCCTAATTGGAGTTCCCACGTTAAAGCCTTAAAGGCATTAGCCCTCTAAGCACATTTAAGGTTTTTTAAAAAAAAAATAGTTAAATAAAATTTTAATGAATTTTAAATTGGATGTTATTATAGAATATTATAATTTTTGTCTATTAATTAAATTGATATTAATTGATATTTTTATTAATAATAAGATATTATTTATTTATTATTTGATTTTTTTTATTTATTAGTCACCTATAAATAAATGATACCTTGAATCATATTAAACACAGCTATTATAAATTATTACAACAATATCTAAATATATATTTTATTTTTTTCATAAATTTTTATTATTTTAAAATCTTCGAGAAAAAATTTGTTTGAAAATAAAATATTCAATTTAAAGTTTTTTGGAATTATTTTAGATACTTACTTGAAAAATAAAATAATTTTCTCCAACTTTAAAGGTGTGACTAGAATAAATAATTTAAATATATACTACATGTTTAGGTACAAAAATATTACAGTTTCAATAAAATGAATTATCTTAATAATTAAGCATAATTGAAAAAAAAATGAGAATAATTTTAATTCTTTTTTTTGTTGTTGGAAAATCTAACATGTTGATCACATTCCAGCTGTACTCACGTGTGATTGTACTTTTTCCTAGAAAGAAGTTATATTAGTGGCATGA
The DNA here is from genome assembly GCF_003086295.3 of Arachis hypogaea. Lineage (NCBI taxonomy): Eukaryota > Viridiplantae > Streptophyta > Magnoliopsida > Fabales > Fabaceae > Arachis > Arachis hypogaea. The sequence goes on along the minus strand of NC_092047.1, from coordinate 113,869,087 downwards.
CGAGGTGTCTAATTAAAGAAAGTAGGAAACAAGTAAATGAATGGAGACAAACAATAAAGGAAAAGGTTGATGTAAATGTTTGGCTAATTTTTTTTATACGAAAAAAATATTTATATTTTTGTTGAAAATAAAATTATTTGGTGTAATTATAAGTACGGTTGGTGAATTTTGAAGATAGAATGCCAATACGTAGATTGTGTGTTGGATACATGTCATTATTCTGGCAACACGTAAACTGCGTGTTGAACACGTATCAATATTTTGACCAACACACAAAGTACGTGTTGAACATATTTTTTATACATTCACAATACTATAATACATTTTAAATATCAATATTCAACCAAAATACTTTTTTTATTTTTGTATTAAAAATAATTTCTGTAAATATCTAGTGGTTTTCAATTATTTTAGTACACAAAACCAACTTTTTGTTTTAAGCAACATTTTTTTTTACAATTCGGATATGCAAGCAGGTTTAGTGATAGGATGATTTTAGTCTGATACGATGTCAAAGGTTTATGATTCTCGTAGTGGTTACTTGTGGCTCAAGAAGAAGTTTGGTTAGGATGACAAGGGAAATTGGTTTTGACTTTGTTGTCAACTTATTCCAAAAAACATAAATTTTTGACCTGACTTTGTCTTAGGGAGGTTCTGTCCAAGACTACTTTTTGTTTCCGAGGGGCATCTTGCCAATAGACAACTGTTCATGATGTTTTCTGGCTAGAAATTGATTGTTCATTATATTTGGAATTGTCTGAAAGTCAAGCTAGTTTGGCAAGTTTTGGAGATTTTTGATCAACCTCTGAATTTGATGAATTGGTTCTTGCTTCATAGTAAAGAGAGTCATTTAATATTCTTTTCTGGTCTATGGTGGATTTGACATTCCAAGAATAATAAGATCTTTCATCTGCACGAATCTTAGTCCTTAAATAAAATGACTAGTATGACTTTGTTCTTAGAAAAGGAGTTTCGAAATGTTTTTGAGTTGCAACGAGTTTTTATCCCCTCTACCATTGGTGGCTCATAAATAGGGGTGTTCATGGATCGGATCGTATCCGCAAATCCGTGGTAAATATCCGCATCTGATCCGAAAATTGCGGATACGATCCGATCGTCATATCGATCGGATCGGATAGGATCACCCTTTACGGATCGGATCGCGAATATCTGTTCTACATTCGCATATCCGCACAATAATAATTAAATATATATATATATATATATATATATATATATATATATATATATGTTTGATATTATATTTACTTGTTTGTATGTTTTAGTTAGTAATTATTATTCATATATTGTATTATTTTATTTTTGTTATTTAGAAAAAGTTTGATTAAAAATATTTTAGGAATATATAAATTTAAAAGTATAAAATAAATATTTTTTATTGAATTTTTTACGTAAAAATATGATTAAAAAGAGAAGGTTCAATTATGCGGATATATCTGATATCCGATCCGACACTAAAAACGCGGATATCATATCCAATCCGATCCGATGAAAATTGTGCGGATCGGATCGAATTTTCGGTCATATCTGATCCGATCCAATCCACGTACATCCCTACTCATAGATTTTTTTCTCGGTGGGTATTTTTAAGATTAACTATAATGCAAGTTATCCTGATATTGATGATCGTGTTGGTTTTGTCTATATTATCAAAGATTGGAATAGAAGTTGGCAACGAGATTGTTTAAAAATGATTAAGAGTTGTAATATTCTGCAAAAAAAAAAAAGTTATTTATTATTTACAAAATATATCTACTAGTTTAAAATTTGGAACAAAGAGATATTATTTATGTAACAAATTGTATGAATATCTTTACTCTTATCAATAATTTTTAAGATAATTTGTTGATCTTTTGGTGTTGAATATTTGGGACATCATATCTTAAAATTGATGTATTATTCTTCAGTTGATCTTAAGAATGCAAATACAATGACAAATAATCATGACAAAGATGATGATAATTTCTGTTATCCTGAAAAAAATTTGAGTAACATTTAATAGGATTCTCCTATTTCTTAAGCAGTTTTTTATTATTTATTTTCTCTTTTTTATTTGTTCTTTTTGTTATTTTTCAGTTAACAAAAAAAATCACACGAGTATCATATTTATTAAAGTAAAGATGTGTTTAGTGAAACTAAATCCCTAAACACAATCGGGTTTTTTTTATTATATACTCCAGTTTAAAATTAATTTTAAAATAAGCTAATTATATCTCAATTATATGAAAAATTACTTCTATACTAAAATTAATTAAAAAAACGTAGAATATATAACAAAAAGTAAAAAAAACTCAATAATATTTGAGCTTGTTTAAGTAAATTTTTATGAAATGATCTTTTCTATCAAATAATTTTTTAAAAAAAATTATATTTAAATATTTTATATAAAAATATTTTTTTATTTAACAATTATATTTAAATACAATAATATAAAAATATTTATTTATTTATTTATTATGTTAAAAATAAATTTTTAAATAAAAAATCTTTTCAAAAAGATTTAAATTATAATTTAAAAAAATATTTTTTTTATTTTTATTTTGTAATAAATTTATTTTTATTATTAAAATTTTATCAAACACATTAAACAAATAAAAAAAATATTTTTTAACAATTTAGTAACACCCAAACAAACTGTGTGTATTGTACTATAAAAAAAATAAAAAATTAATTGTGCCCAATTTGAAACTTTTACAAATTACAAATAAAACTACTACTAATTAATTTTTGTTGATATTTGATGAACGCTTTAAACAGAAATTATATCGTCTCAAAAATAAAAATGATAAAATCAGAAATCATATATATATTTTTTTTAAAGTCACATTATGGAACCGAGTTAAGTGTTTATTCTTGAATTAAACAACCATAACATTGTAAATTAAGCCAGCAATCAACTTGTTATGTTGACTAATGGTATCAAGTATCAACCAATTGAATAGACAGTTCTAAAGACTAATTTACAGTGAAATTATTGTGCAATAATAAACAACTAAATTAATTTTACATTGTACATAATTGACTAAAGACAGGTCTTTTATCATAATAATAATAAGGAATTACAACATTTCTCCCTGAATCAAATTACCAACTTCCTTCCTTGGACATCTTCAGAAAGTGGCAGAGAGTGATATTTGGAAGCTGAGGAGAACCCCTTTTCTTCTTCTTTATCTTTGTCATCTTTGATGACTCCACACCACCATTCATATCTGTCACTGTATCTGAGGCCAAGTTGTAGAACTACCACCAACAAAAATTAAGATTATAAGCTTCATGTACACTTACAAGAGTATAAATGGTTTCACGAGCAGCGACAGATCCAAAAAATTTTAGAAACGGCAGCAAATATAATGCATATATATAATGAGAAAAAGATTTAGATAACAATATAATAAGGATGCAAAAAACCATGATTGGTATCACTAATGCTTCTTTTTTGTCATTTTCATGAAAAACTTCCCAAATTTTCAAGCATAGAAGGCGAATTGAAATTTCAACAATAACATGGAGAGCAGCATATCTGATATTACCTCACAAACACCATGCAGTAACAATCTCCTAAAAGGATCCTGAATTTGCAGCTCAAGAACATCTCCATCCGAGCTTTTCGTTATAAACGTCCGTATACATTCCTTAAGAAGATAGAAAAGAATAAAAAATATGTTTCTATGTAAATTGCAAGATATATTTTTTATATAAAAGTTAATCCCTTTTCTTGTGCACAATGGTGATTTACAGGTTAGAAGGGGGTAATTAATAATCAAATATGTACCTCATAACCCTCTATGAGTTCGGAAACAGAGCTGCGTCGAAGTGCCTCTCTTGTTCGACAATCAACTCTATGCCAACCATTCAATACTGCCAACTTGTCAGCATCAACACGGCCTTTCCTCTTGTCTAAAGAGTTTTCGAAAGCATGGATCATATTGACCTATCGAAACATATGAAACCTATAGTGAGATGTTTGTTGGCTGTCTCTACATTACATTCCAACATAACCAAACAAACTCAAGTGCCAACCAATAGTTAGCAATTGGCACTCTAAACTAACTTCAATTCTCATGGCTCATGCGCACACATAGCAGAACATAAACACTAAAACACACCATGTAAGCACATTCGTTGCAGATATAAACTCTACGATACTAAAAATTGTAAAAGATACCTAGATCACAGAATAACTTCTAAAAGGATATATTTAGTACCAAAAGCAATAATTCACTGTAAAGCTTCTTGAATTCAATTATAGGTGCATGGAATTATCTTCTTAAACAGTAAAAACGTTTCAAGGAGTTTAAAAATAAGAGAAGCAAATATAACCTCTTTATCCATGTCTATATTCCTGAATCTGTCCCACTCTTCCACATTAGTCATGGAAAATGTTGAAGGTGGAACTTCTTCACCTGTGAAATGAACCCGATCGTCATTTTTTAAAATGAAAATTAATCCAGTCATTACTTATACTAAAGAAACATTGAAAGTTCAAAAATTAAAACGCTCTTAGGTAATGACTTTTTCTTTTTGGGCGGGTTTGGGGTATCACAGGAAGCATGCAACAAAACTAAGCAACCAAAGTTTCAGGAAAGATGCCTCAGATAATTTACCCCATGGTGGTGGAGCAAACAAGCCTCTGATTTCCTCCGCATTTAATCGTGGAACCAGTTCCATCAGGAGACGATCGTTTAACCACCTACGGGATCTTCGATTTGTAACCTGAAACAGGTAAGACTAGTCTCAGCCTCTCAGGTTGATTAAAAATCTAATTAATAGAATGGAGAACTTGCTGCTTGTAATTGTTATAAGTTATAACAGCCAAAAGTATTCAGTTCACATAATGACATAACCAAGTTTGCAAAATTCATATCAACAATTGTAAACATAGCAAATGCACATTGCACCAATATATCTAAAAAAGGGAAATTGTTGAAGTACCTAAAGTCTTAGAAGAATCAGTTAAAACAAATGATACCAAGACACATTCTAAGTGACAAATTCAATTTATAAACCAATCTGTAATACCGACTTTTTTCATTTAAACCACTCAGTCATGAAAACACCATATTGCAAATTTATATTCAAACGGGGGTGATGAATTTTCTTCAGTCCAACCATAAACATAGACAAAAAGTGGATAGCATTAATAAGCTTCTCAGCTGCATTCATAAAATGCATTGCATAGAAAAATACCAATGAAATTGAAACACCAATGCATCTTGTTTCACACCATACAGTATAAGTAATATAACAATATTTGTTTAAAAGAAATAAGGCCATTTAAGAAAATTAAGAATTGTATTTTTACAAACATAAGCATTAGAGTTGTAAAAGCAGTAACAACACTCAAAATATTATCATCAATGAGTTCTGTGCATAAAGGAACAACCTTTCCAGTCAAGCTCTCAAGGAACTCAATCTTCTTCTCAATTGACATCCCACCAGATTTTCCACCATCTCCTGTTCATAACAAAATAGAACAAATTCAAAATCCATCTGAAAAAAAAAAAATCAATCTTTTTCCTCTTCTAAAAAAAGCTTAAAACTTTGAGGATAAGCTTGAGCTGAATTAAATGAAAAAGGATAAAAGGGGTACCTTTAGAAGGGTCAATGAAAGGAGAAGAGAGAAGAAGCTCTTGTTCTCGGTGAAGAACCATGGCTAGAACTAGAAGATCTAATTAATCAAATTTTTGGAAGCAATTGAATTGGATTGGATTGTGTGAACTTTTTTGGGAGAAGGATAAGTATTTAAATACTAATTGTAAAAATTGAAACTTTCAACAACACACAAGAAGAAGAAGAAGAAAGATCACAAATCAGAGATACAAATTGTGTTGATATGAAAAAGGGAAAGAATATTCTTTTGGATTTGTGTCTTTTCTTCTTAGATTCTTAATTCTTTTCCTCAGTGACGACGGTGTCGGGTGTTCTCTTCTTCAAGGGTAAGTAATGGGCCGATCCAAGCCCATTAATAATATTATTGGGCTTTATTGGGCCTAGTGTACAGATTATTGGGCTAGGAATATGAAAGTTTCAGTGGCTACACTACAAAACAAACACTATCGGCAGAGGCACCTGAAAAAAGTTTCAAGTTTCATTCTCCGTTCTCCTACGACAGCGGTGTACGGCGGGGATTTCACGGCAGCAACCAGTCTCTCCTTTTCTCCGGCAACCACCAGCAAGGTACGAGGCGCAACAAAAAAAACTTTTTGTTTCCTCGAAAAAATGGATATTTTTGCGAACCAAAAATTTTGCTCTTGATCCTTTTAATTCTTAATTTACAAACTTTGCATAATTCGAATGACTCGTGTATATGAGTTTGAAGTAAATTCTAAGAAAATTGATAAATTCGCAGGGTAGGTTATTGTATAGATAGAGTGAGGAGGAGATGAACCCTAACCATAATCCACAATCAAGCGATGGAGGGAGGCATGATGACGATACTGCACTCACCGAGTTTCTTGCTTCGTTAATGGATTATACTCCTACGGTTTGTTTCATATCTATGCTTGAGCTCTTTCATTGGAATTGTTTCATAAATTTGATTGAACATTTGAACCAACCGTTTCGTCTTCTTCTCAGATACCTGATGAGTTGGTGGAGCATTACTTAGCCAAGAGCGGATTTCAGTCTCCCGATCTTCGATTGTTAGTGCCTCCTCCCTTGTTACAGATTTGTTCCTTTTTTGTTTATGTGTGAGTTTAGCTTTGATGTTTTGACATTGTCAACTAATCTATATAGGATTAGGAATCGCCATATTAGAGCTGATTATAGAGAATAATGGTCCAATTTAATCTTTGGTTATAGGCTCAAGTTAGGATAGTGAATCAGATGTAGGATTGTCCTATAGCTAGAGGTAGAGGTAGGCCTAAGAAAAGGTTAGAGGAAATTTTAGAGGAGATTAAAATATAAATGGTTTAAAGTCATATATTTGTATGATCATTCAAGTGATAAGCATAAGAATCAACCATATTTGGTTGTGACTATTAAAATTGAAGTCTTTTACTTAATTATCCTTTATTTTCAATACTTATGGACTAGGCTTCGCTCGAGATGATAGTGACCAGGCATAAGCATATAATACTTGTAGTAAGTATTTTCGGCACCAATGTTAATTATATGAGTTAGTAGAAGCCTGTGTCAGAATATATAAGGAATGAGCAATAGCAGATTGCGTTGCTTCGCTTGTCCTCAACTTGTATGCAGTATCCCAAACCATGCCATGCTTGCAGAAATCTTTATTGGTTTGTTGTGAACTTATAATATAGCTAAATTTATCCTTCCGAATCCGTAGTGGATTCAACATTTTCTTCCTTTTTTTTTCTTTTTAAATTATTGTTGATATTTATTCCTACAAAAGTTGGATTCTTAGCCCCCTGTATTTGTTGTTTGATTGCAAATGTGGATCACTATTTCAGGACTAGATTGGTTGCTGTTGCCACTCAGAAGTTTGTTGCAGAAGTTGCGGGTGATGCACTTCAGTATGTTTCTTCTTTTTCTTTTTTCTTTTTTTTTTGTCATAATCTGTTTATAATTACCCATAAACCATTGGATATAAGTTGTTCATGCATGTGAGTGATGTTGGTCAGTACATGATGGATACTATTTTTCTCTCTTAATAAATGTGTATTCAAGGTAGTTTATAGGATAACACATGGGAAAAGAGCCTGTGCTTTCATCTCCTTTTCTGTTGTGGTCCATAGATATATACACACTAGAATGAGGGCACATCATGATAAGAAGAATGTAAATCCGAAATTCAATATAAATTATGTTGTTGACTATTACTCTCTAGAACTCTGCTTGTCCTCACTTCTAGGTGTACTTGTAGGTGGCTTTGTATTTGAATGCTTGTATCTTTGTCAATGTTTGTTGGTTTTCTTAGTTTAATGGTTATGAGATATGACAATGTGCTTCATCTTTAGTTTCTTATTCTGCATATCTTTTGCATTACTATATTGGCATGACATTGTGACTAGAGTTTAACTGTAGGCACTGCAAAGCAAGACAAGCAACAATTCCAAAAGATAAAAGGGACAGGCAGCAGAAGGTTCTGGAAGCTTTTATTCTGGTTTTGTTTATATTCTACATACACTCGTCTTGTCTTTAGCACTTACATTTTTTTTTAACAGGATAAGCGCCTTGTTTTGACGATGGAAGACCTAACAAAGGCGCTGCACGATGTAAGAATTGTTCTGTATATTTAAATTGACTGTCAAGTTTTCCTCATTAATATGTCATAATACATACAATCTGTTATCCATATTTTTTAAGCTTTACACAAACCTTCAGTCATTTTGAATATCTACTCAGGTTGTATGTTGAGTATGGGAGAGGTTAAGTCTTCCAATTGACGTAGCAAGTTATATGCATTGGAGCATATTTATGTCCAAGTTCATAGATATTAGTATTAGTAAAATGATGGGAATAATTTGTGTCTAAACTTAACGAGATTTGCTTAGAAAACTGGTAGAGGAGGAGAAGATACAGGTTGAGGCCAAGCTAGATTGGCTCATATATGCATGATCTCGAAATTAAACAATATGAACATTGTTTATAAGCTTCTTCAGGGAATAATATTAAACTGTACATCTGAGCTAGGGTATTTGACGATTAAAACATCTTTCATCTTAATCAATTTTACTAAATGCAGATACAGTAATATTTCCTTGCATTTAATCGGTATGATATCTTGTATGAACAGTATGGGGTGAATGTGAGGCACCAAGAATATTTTGCTGACAGCCCTTCTACTGGAATGGATCCTGCTACTCGAGACGAATGACTCCATGTTTAATCAGGTTTAGGTTTCTACATTCTCATAGTAAGTAATTCCATATGAGTTTGTGGAGTTGAGTCTATTCCATTTATATGCTCTTGGTTTCTAGATTTGTATTATATACCTAAGGTCATGTTCCATTAAGCCCATTTTGTTTAATATTACATTGGATAAATGTTGCTGTCTGTTGAACATGTGTATCATCCCATGGTTATAACTAATGATAGTGTGGTTATGCAGGAATGGCAAAATTGCTGGTGGAATGAATTTTATGAAACACAAGCCTATAACATTTCCATGGAAACACCAAAAATACTGCAATTATTCGCTACTGACATCACGGTGCATGTAATCAATTGTGAACTAGATTAGCAATGAACTTTCCTACTCTCTTTTTTTAAGGAAAAAAAAGTAACTTTATTGTATCATTTCCCCTTGCCCTTTTTCTTTCCTTGGAATTAATCTTTAGTCACAGCTGAAATGAATATGCTTCTCTTCCTAATTATTGTTGTGCCTAAAAATTCATCAAGTTCAACATCTCAGGAGTTCATTAAGTTCACTATTAACCGCTCATCCTAATAATCGGTGTATGTAAAATTTCACCTAATGCAAGATCTCAGTTTATTATAGTCCTTGACTATTGTGTAAATTATAAGTTGGATTGTTATATTTACACCCATTTAGCAACAACCATTCTGTCTGAACCCTGAAGACACTGCTCCGACTTATAAAAAAATGCATGCGTTGCTTAATACACGTTTAATATATATTTTGTATTTATTTTTTTTACTATTTTGTATTCTAATATATATTTAATACTATATTTGATTTGGTAACTAATTTGTGTACAAAAATAAAATGACGAACTTTAGGATGGAATTAGAGTAGCAATTATTTAAAAGCTTAAATAACAAAGTAAATATAATCAAATATTATTTACATACATCTGGTTGAAAAGTAATGCATCACCTCACCGAAATGGGACTCTGGGAATCAATTACATAACCAAATATTTGAAAGCATATACTTGGGTCAATTCCCTTTTTAGCTCATAACACAAGTTAACTGATTGAAAATGCATTTGGTATAGTACATTCTACGTCATCAACCTCCGGACCATCTCACAAGACATCATGTAAAACTAAGATTATAACATTAGAAAGAAAATTAATTTTACAGCAATTTCCATGTAAATGGGAGAAATATCTAAACCTCAAAAATGATTATCTCAGCGTATGCAGGACAAAGTTAACTTGGCTATAGAAATGCATTTGAGAAATTTTACAAAGTGCAGCATACATGAATCATCTTCAGAATACGTCCTCTCAGAGTTGAATCATATTCTACAATTGGAAGCTGAAAAGGAAGTAGAACATATCTAAGAGCGAGAAAGCCAGAATCAAAATAAAGTACACCGTCCGATCAAAGTGTGTACTTACTACAATATACAAACTGGTTCAGATCAAGAGTAATTCTTCCTTGTTTTGCAGTATCAAATGAATTAAACAGATTCCTGAAAGACATAATAGAAGGTCCTTATCAGTGAAATGAAAGTTCAACACTAGGTCAAATAAAAATTGCGTGGAAAATATTGCTTTCTGGCTTTTCTCTGAATATATATACCTTGCTGATTGTAAGAATATACAAAGTGATATGAAGACATCCAGTCTAAACTTCCCACTTTTACTTTGATCAAAGCTCTGAGAATAATCAAAGAGAAACATTTGAGCATGGCCTTCTAAATGGCAATGTTGCATAGATGAGAGGCCTACTATGCAGTTGTAAGCAATCAAACAAGGACTAAATAAATTTACATGCTAAACACATTGCATTATTTCTTTCTCCATCTGACTAATAAAGCATTTTCAACTTATTATCCCAAGAAAGGAGCATACAGAAATTAAGGCATGGATAATAGTAGTGTAAACAAACATTGAGAATTGAGATAGTTTTGGCTTAACCACTAGTCGTCAATGTGATGTGCAACTTCTCCAGGATGATTTACTACACAATTAAACTATGACGATGCCTTACCGCACAGGCAGAGTAAAATGCAGGAGAATCCAGCGTGAAGCCAATCTTTACCAATGCCTGGAAACAGATTCGGCAAAGTTATTTAGAGTTGCATCCAACATTACACATAAACTACGCAACTCAACATTTTGTTGATACAGCTTGGGAAGTACTAATAAGAACCATAAGCTCGTCTGGCTAAGCAAAACCAGTGACACAATAAACAGAACATCTTTGAAATCATTCTTAAAATATACCTCAAAAACGTCATCAAGGACAAGAAAGCCACGACCCCTGCATCAATGAACCGAACAAGAAGTGTTATACTGCAGAACCAAGTGATCAGCCAAGCAGTGGATCTTTAAAACTAAACTTGTTCCGGTATGACCACAGAATTATACTGACAAGCTAGAGTTTAGACATAAGCTATATAGGCCACAGCGATATCGATCCAAAATAAGCATGAACAAATTGATTATAAACCTTTCATGTCGTTAGTTTCTTTCCTATAAGATCATTCACAATGTAATTGCCTACAATAATATCACTCGAAACTACATGCAAGATAAAGTTCTGAAAACAAATAAACAGAATGGAACAAAAGCATATAAATAAACCAATCACCTCTCAAGATCAGAAAATGCATGTTGAACCTGAAGAGCCATTTATAGTGGTTATTAGAACCAACGTACTTAATATCAAATATAGGTTAATGACAATAAACTCACATATCAAATGCATAATAGAGAAACACTAACCTTAATAAGGAACTTGTTGAGTGCAACAAATTCTAGAGCAAACCATTTACGAGTAAGTTAGAGTGAGGTAGAACATGTTTCAATTCTACTATAAACAAACTCCAACAAATAAAGTCCCATATATGAAAGAACACTACTTTCCAAATTTCAAGATAGTATTTGATTATTGATGTAAATCTCAGCTTCTTTTTAGAGCATAGTGCGTTAAGCATAGAGTGCAATGGGCATATACCTTCAAAGCTCATAGTACCATTCCTATCAAAATCATACATCCTACACAATTATGAGAACAAAAAACAAGAAAGGAATTAGATTATGAATGGAGAAAATTGAAACATAATAGCATTTGAAACACAGAAATTGGATATATGAACTTGATCATCTGCTCAACAACTGAGAGTGGAAATTCCAGGTTTCCAACCGCTAAAGCACTCTGATTATTCAACCAACAAGGGGGAAAAAAAGTTTTTTTTATTAAATCACAAAACAATATCAATTGAATTCAAAGTTTAAATGGAAAAATAACAATAATAAAAAATAACAATAAAAAAAGGACCTTGAGTTGGGGAGCAGTTATGGTTCCAGTTTTGTTAGAGTCAACTCTGTCGAACCATTCACGAATCATAGCGTTGTTATTGTTGTTGTTGTTGTTCTCCATTTCAGTTTCAGTTTCACTGATTCATTCATTCAACCACTGCTTCTTTTTGCTTCCTTCTTCCACCTCGTCTTCTGATTCTGATGAAAACCAAATCGATAAATTGAAGGGTCTACCGTGAGGACCATTTTAGAGTACACACCTTAACCCATTCTTTTTTTTGTTTGGTCAGCTAATTCCTTTCACAAACAAAAAGGGCCCAATGGGCCTTCCTTTCACAAACAAAAAGGGCCCAATGGGCCAAGGCCCATTAACAATATTTTATGGAGAGTCACTTCAATTACAGAAATGATGGCCAAGTCCAAAAAAAAAAAAAAAAAAAGAAATGATGGATAATTTAATTCTTTTTCTCAAGCGATGTTGTCAATTTTTCTTACACCCATGGTTTCTGTTATTTTATTATTTGGAGTAGTGTAAAATTGCAAGGTTTTGAAAACCGAACCGGTAATAAAACCGTTTTAGTTATTAGTTTATTGGTCTAATCGGTTCAACTATGATTCAATCGAAATAACCGTTTTATAATAAAACGAATAAATAAAATAATGATAGCAAGGTTCCATATTAACTAACAACAATTATTCAAAATTTGTTACAATAAAGAATAAAATCATAAAAAGATGTATTATCTTCTACATTCCAATCAAAGAAAATATCTAATATGTTTTTTTTCCAAAGGAAAAAATAGAAAATAAATTAGAGAAAGAGCGAGAGACTATTCAACGTCACTGTTTCACAGTAACTTCACAACCGTTTTATTTGCAAAACAAGGTCATTTACAACATGAACTAATACTATAAAAAAAAATGAAAGCTTTCATAGCCAACTAGATAGAATTGCTTGCATATTTAGAAAAGGGTAATCACCCAAATTTTGATTCAAAAAGAAATAATTTGGTTTTCAAAAGTATATACATTGTTCTATCTGACATATCTCTAAAAGAAAAGAATAAACTACTCTACTTACTAGTTACTATCATATGTCACAAAATTTGATGTCTTCTATCTACCAATATGCAACAATAACTAACAAAGGCTATGGGATCAAAGGCATACAAATCACTACGACTTAGTGAGGGATAGGAGTGCACAAGACCCGGTCCGACCCGAAAATCCGGACCGGACCCGATGACTTCGGAGCTAATTTGGTCCGACTTCGTTACGGTCCGGTCAGACCCGAGGTTTCAATAGATGGCCCCGATTATTTATTAAATCGGGTTCGGGCCAAGTCTCGGGTCACCCAGATCCGGCCCGTTGGACCCGTGTAGTTATTTGCTACTTAATATTTTGTTGTTATTGGTTGATATGACACTATAAATTATTATTATTATGTTAATCTTGTGTTGGTTGTTAACTTTGTTTTAATTGTCTTTTGAACTTTGAATGTTTAATGTCTAATTAATATAATTATTATTATGAAACTTTAAATTATTATTATTAGATTATAAATTATTATTATGCGAATGTTGCATTGTTATGGAATAATTATTTTTCAAAATTTAGAGGTTCAAAAGATGTAGAATCTAATTTTTGGTGATGTCGTGATAAAGTTGATCAAGACCCGGGCTTCACCCGGTCTAGACCCGGCTTAAGTGTGGCCCGAAATTAACACGATTTCATCGGGTCTAGGGTCGGGTAAGGGTCTCATAAATAGACCCGGTCATTATTTAGGGTCGGGTTCGGGTCACGACGAACCCGACTTCACCGGTCCCCATGTGCACCCCTAGTGAGGGATATGAAAGAATATATTCACACATCAACAAACAAAATTACGAGCATCAACAAGCAAAATTTCAGACATTCAATTTAAAAAAAAAACTAAAAAGTTAATTTTTAAAGTGGGTCACAAGATTTATATCCTTAATCATCATAGGGCCAACCTCAGAGAGAAGGTCCAAGCATGGTGGTAGAATCTCTTTGGAAGCAGAGATTGAGCCACACTAAATCAATAGGAGCAGTTTTAACATGGTAGGTTTAACATGGCAGGAGCAGTTTTAACATGGCATGTTTTCATCTTCCACTCAATGAACAATTTATTAAATCAACAACAGCAAAACACAATATAACAATCAAAATGTCAAGAACAACACCAAAATAATAATTCATCAAATTAACAAATTAATAAGATCAATTAAACCTGAAAATCAAAATAACAAGAACAATTAAGATTTTAAACTACAGCAAACCAACAACAATACAAGAACTAGAAAAATATACTAATCATGAAAACAACAATCAAATAAAACAATAACTGAATAATTAATACAAGAAAGAACAAGAAGGAAAAAAAATCACCCTAGGATGAAACAGTTCTGAAATTCAAACAGTACAGGGAGAGGGAGGAGCTTTAAAATGCGACGAAAATGGCTGAACGGAGGCTGAACAATGGCGGAACGGTGGCTGAAAGGTGGCGGAACAGAAGCTCGAACACGCGGTGTAGAGGGCTGAACAAAGGGCTAAACAGCTCCAGCAAGGGCAGAGCAAGGGTTGGCCAAAAAACAGAGGCAGAAGATTGAACAAAAAGGAGGCGGCCGCGCGGCGAACAAGGGCGACGTTGTGCAAAAGCTGTAGCAATGAGGACGGCGGCGGTGGCTGGACATTGAAGAACAATGACGAGATGGAGGGTTCCTTGGGTGCTTCCTCCAAGCTGCGTTCGAGTTCTCTTCTCTGCCGAACTGAGAGCGAGAGGTGAGAGTGGAGGGCTGGAGGCTCGAGAGGAGAAGGAGAGGGCCAGAGGGGTGAGTGGGTCTGTGGGATATGAGAAAGCGGTTCGGATAGATGCCAAAACCGGGGATATGAGAAATCGCTATTGGACCGTCGAACCGGCCAGAAATCGGCCGGTCGAACCGAACCGTAACCCGGCCGGTTTTCTAAATTTCTCCAAAATGCTGCCGTTTGGATTGAGGAACTCCCTAACCATTACCCAACGTCCCACTCCCAACCCTAGTCTCTCCAAAACGGCAAACACGCGCAGCACTCCCATCATGCCATCACCCTTCCTCTCATCGTCATTGAGCTCCTCCTTCACTTCTGTCCCGCCACCGGCAAGCAACCGCCGCCGTTGCAAATTGGAGCTTTGAAGCCACTGTCGCAACGTCGTTCTCCTCCATCGTGCATCCACGCTTGAGCTTCAAAACCACCGTCACCGGCCTCGCCTCCTGCCTCCGTCACGCAGCCACTGTCTCGCCGGCGCCAGTTCTGTTCCATCGCGTCAGCCCTTCGGTCGTGCCCTGTTCCTTTCTTGCTACTGATCTGCTCTGCTCTGTTCTAGCATTTAGTTCTAGGTATTAATTTTTTTTTAAACTATAATTGTTGAATAATTGTTGTTACTTGTTAGTTAGTCTGTGAACCTTGCTGTTGTTACTAGGTTGAATAATTGCTGAATAATTGTTGTTAGTTAATCTGTGGACTTGTTACTGAATTGAATGATTGTTGAATAATTTTGACTTTTGAAACTTGAGATTACTGGGTTGGAGTGAGTTACTGTGGGTTACTGTGATATTGTAATTGGATTGTATTGTTATTGGATTGCTGGTGATTTTTAGGTATGGATGAGAGTATCAACTAAGAAACACCTAAGGCTATTGGATTGTTGTGATATTGTATTGTTATTGTATTTTTTTTCCTTTTGGTTAATTTTTGAAAAAAGATGTTTAATCTTTGTTAAAATTGTGCTGAAATTTTGCTAAAATTGTGATTAGCTGAAAATCTTGTTAATCTTTATTGAAATTATGTTGAAAATTTTGTTAAAAGTTTGTTAGAATTTCTATTTGTTCATTATGAGTAGAAGGAGGGATTTAGAATAGTTCTTCTGCAAGGAGAAAGGGATCATTATCTTTTTCTATTGATAACTTCAAGTACACGTTCAAGTAGTTGACTTATTGGGAGAGAAGAGAGCCATGAGAATGGATCTTACACAACAAGGATTAAAGGTAGAGAATGCAACGGTTAGGCCTTTAGGGTCTGCACTTTTTGACTCTGCCGTTTCCATTTCTTTTGTCTCACAATAAGTATGCCTTGTTCCATCGAGTATCGGATGCTACATTTTAAATTTTTAATATCATTGTCTAATAATAATTGATACTTCTACTTTAATAAGTGAAATTATAGCGTTACACAAGTTCACACATGAATATGGATCTTGATTATGACCAATCTTTTGTTATAGAAAAAATAATTTTTTTATTTTTGTTTTTAACGAAAAAATAGATGAATTGAATTAACTAAATAAGTAGATGATTGAATATTTATGATTGATTTGGTTAATTCAATAAATTTTTTTTTGTTTTTTGTGATTATCTTAAATTTCATATAATATTATAAATTTTATATGTATATAAAATTTAACTTTTGATATTTTTTTTATATTTGACTCATGTATTGTATTTAAATGTGATTATGATGAGATTTTAATTGGAATTATACTTTTAATTTGTCTATATTTAAGATTTATGTCAGAATATATTTATATTTTTGTATATTTATTTAAAATTTAATATGTTATTTTATTATAATTTGATTATTTCGGTTGAATCACGATTAAACCGATTAAACCTTTAAATCGATGAACTAATAAGTGGTTTGATGATCGGTTCAATTTTCAGAACCTTGCTGTGGGTGACTCATTGACTAGGGTTCCTTTCAGCTGCTGAAAGGAAAACGTAGTGTATTTGGCAAAATACAATAGTTTCCCAAATTGATTTGCTAAAAAGGATTCTTTTTTCCCAATACTTAGACACTTGAAACCTTGTTTGCATTTTCTCCTTGGTTAATCTTCAAGATTGGTTTTTGTTGCATATCACCTTGGTTCTGAATTATTGATACTTATGGGCTTATGCATTTGTATAGTAGTTTACAAATTGCTATTTTTGCATTGTAATTTGCACTGTAGTTTATATTATAGTAAGATGAGATTGTTTACAAGTTGCCTCTTCTTTCTTCTCTTTGATGATATTCAAACAATTATTAGCAAGCATCAAATTTCCGTGCCGATGACGATCGTAGTACCGGGGATCGCAAAAATGTTTGTTGGTGAAGTTGTTGAAACAGGTATGGGAAGTTTCCATTTATAGCTTACAAGCATGAGATGGTTCATGCACGATGTTTTTAAGGTCAAAATCTCGCAGTTCTTGGTTCTAAGAAGGCCAATATTCTGATTCCAAAAGTTCCTGTTGATAAAAACTACTACTTTTTTGCAGCTAGAATAGTGATGCAAGAGAGGAATCAGGACCAATTCGTCTATGTCACTTGAGAGAAGCATATAGACGATTAAAGCTTGAAGGAAGAATATTTAAAAGACCAATGTTGAGGCTCTTCCGGTAAATTTATGAATTGTGAATGTAGTGGATGATGTCACTGGTTTGCAGCAGTGTCTTGTAGGTAGATTTGGTACTCGCTACTCAGTACCGTCATGGCCTCATTCGTGCATCCTGATATTTGTTACTGTTTGTAGGTAAATTTGGAATATTTTCCCATTCCTTTATCAAATATTAAATTTCTGAACACAATAATTATAGGCCTCAACGTCTGTTCTATCTATGTTGAAGTTGAAATGCATATCTGTGCTGCAATGACAGATGCTGTATATTGCATTGCAAAGCTTACTGTGTTAAATAGATAGCTAGCTTGAATAACTTGGGAGAAGGAGAACTAGAAGAGGATTTGAGCTTGGTTGCAAGAGATCTCAGTTAACTACTAGGGTCAAACTAATGTATAGTCTAGGGTTTTGCTCCTCTAAATTAAAAGTTTGTCCAAGCTATTTTAATCCCTGTTAATGCTAAAGTTGAATAATTAAATTTTGGTTAGTAGGTATACTTATATGTCCCTGGAGTTGAATGATGTAATGTCTTACTCCCCAAATTTGGGTTGAGTTATCTATGAACTATCTAAAAGAAAATCTGGATCTTGGTATTTTCTGTTTGATTTGTGATTTGTACTTGTTGGGTTGAGATACTATTGCTTGTTTCATTTGCTGGATTTGCTAACTGATTAGACCGCAATCAATATAACTAACATACATGTCATGGATTTTGGTTGCTTTCAAAGGCATATGTTACCCTTTCACCTCAGCTACTGGTGACTATGTTTCAAAGAATTTTGTGCT
This sequence comes from Arachis hypogaea, assembly GCF_003086295.3. Lineage (NCBI taxonomy): Eukaryota > Viridiplantae > Streptophyta > Magnoliopsida > Fabales > Fabaceae > Arachis > Arachis hypogaea. The sequence goes on along the minus strand of NC_092047.1, from coordinate 113,850,768 downwards.
CCTTATTGAAAGAAAAGCCTGTTCTTTTTGAAGTTTATTGAATTGTAGTAAGCTAGCTTATTTTAAGATACTAGCATAAAAAAATTGGTGGAAACCAATTGCTAGTCTAATATTACCAATGCTGCCAAACAAATGCCTTCTGCAACTGAAAGTCTGCCAAACATTTTAGGTTATCTTTGAGATTGATTCTAAACAACTATTTTAGATAAAATGAATAAAATAAAGCAAAACTTGTAAACCTTAAAAGGAAAAGGATATTGGTTGGCTTGAGTAATAAAAAATATTTACTCTGTTTTATTAATAGATGGCAAACTAAAATATAACAAGTTTAATTAATTATTTATAATAGAAGAAAGAAACATCTATATCTTAATATTTTTGGTATAAAAGTAATTAACAATCTTTTTTAATTTGTGGTTGGTTAATCACTATCTATTGTAAACAACCTTGTTTTTAAGTTTTATTCGTGTTTGATTACTTAGATTTGTTTCACCTAAATATTGATCTTGTATATTTATTTTGTTCAGTTAACTGTAAAATTAATGTCACATGTATGCAACTCAAATATCTTAACAACACAATTTCGATTTTTTTTTCTTTAATTCCGTGGCTTTCTAATAAGTACAAATCGTCGCCACATACATATTCCTTTTTGAAAATTTATCTATCAATGCCTCAGAAAAAAAATCACACGTTAGCTTTCCACTTGTATATCAAAATATACTTCCGTACTAATTTTAACACAAGATGTTTAATTCAGATAATTATTTTTACTGATTAAAACATGCATGTCATTTTTACTGCCTACTAGAGGAGGACTATGGAAGGATATTTGTCAGCTACAATTCATGAATCAACATCTAAGGGATAAGATGCTTACAGGCCTGTCTATGGAGGTTGGCGATGGGTGTCGGACTCGATTTTGGGAGGATGTATGGTTACTTGGTGGATCTTTGAAGGATCGCTTCCCGAGGCTTTTCTCAGTTTCAAACCAATGTGGATCTGTTATTGGGGAGTGCGGGTTTTGGGATGGGTTTGAGTGGATTTGGAACTTCCAATGGAGGCGTGAGCTATTCCAATGGGAGTTAGAACTCCTGAGTGCCATGCATGAGATCTTGAGACCTGTGAGACTAGTTCATAACAGAGAGGACAGAGTGGTGTGGAAATATGATAAGCGAGGTATTTTTACAACTAACTCATTTGTGCAGGTGGTGCAGGAGGAACTGATCCCAGAGGAGGTAACTAGCTACAACTTCACCAGGACTGTTTGGAAGGGGTTGGTTCCGCCTAGAGTGGAATTATTTGTCTGGTTTGTTCTGATAGGAAGAGTGAATACAAAGGACAGATTGAGCCGGTTTGATATTATCAGCGAGGAAGACGTTACTTGTGTTCTTTGTAACAACGAGGTGGAAGATGCTCACCATTTGTTTCTAGGATGTGTGTTTGCTTGGCAGGTGTGGAGTGCTTGGATCTCAGCATTTGGGCGACGATGGTCGTTTCCGGGAACGTTGAAAGAGCACTTTCTTAGTTGGACAGAAGAACCAAGGAGAGTGGAAGAGCGGAACCACCGGTTAAGGTGTTTCTGCGCGATAATCTGGAACCTCTGGTTGGAAAGGAATAGGCGAATCTTTCAGCACACAAGCAAAGGAGTTGAAGAAATTATTAACATGTCTTCGATTATTGCTAACGAGTGGAGCGGTGGAGATCCCTTTAGTTGTTGATGGCTATGCCGAAGATGACAAGGGGACGGCTTTCGTTATTGTTTGTTTTTTGTTATATTTGTTTGTTTTTAGTTTGGCCGACTTGGTTGCTCCACTACTACTGTGTTGAGCTGTTTGCTTTCAAAAAAAAAAAAACATGCATGTCATTTTAACATAAAGTTCTATGCACAACATAGTCCTGCTTCAATTCTTCAAGTTGGTGGAGATCACTTCTCACTCCCCCTCTGTTATAAACCTTGCCAAATTGTCAATTCAACAAGTTTTAAAAAATACATTTTAAATTCATTTTAAATAGCAAAATTTATATAACATTTCATTTAAGTTGTAAAAAAAATTAAAGTTTGAAACACAAGGATGAAAAAATTAATATCCAAAATTTATATATAGGTTGCAATTATCTTTTCTTTGTAAGCTTCTAAGAGAGTAATTTTCAAAACTATTTTCTAAGATTATAAAGTTAGCATTTAATACCAATAATTTAAAAATATATTATATTAAAATTATCATTATAAAAATAAAAATAAGTTTTTAAATTTTAAACCCATTATTGAACACATGGCCCTTCAAATACTATCCACAATATCAATTCCCATCAGGTCAAGTCACCAAAAAAAAAAAAATTCCCATCAGGTCAAGCTTCTTTACAATAAAATACAAACACATCAGCCATTGGCGTAAAGGTTCAGTGACCCATTAAGACATTTGGCCTATTCCGATTACCCTAATCCTTATAGTAATATTTAGTGCGTGGAATAAAAATTCAACTAACTATAAACATTTCAACTTAAATTATTTATCATCTAGTTAAATCTATAGGACATTATAATGGAATTTGTCGCATAAAATCAAAACAAAAGATATGTCATGATATATTGGAAGATTATTATTTTAATAATTTTCATTACTAACAATATACTTATCTACTATATAAAGATTGAAAGAGGTTTGATATACAGAATTTTTAATATATATAGTTATTTGTACAATTTAAATATAAAATCTCTTAGTTAAAAATAAAAAGAACTAACCATCTAAATTAATATTGTGTTTATTATTATTACACAGAATAAATAAATAAGAGGGTGGATTAAATACACTAGTTATAAACTTATAATAATAGACTCGCATAACATTGAAGTAATAAATATAAATAATGAATGACATTAAGCAAGACGAACCCTAGTAGCATCAAATAAGACTTTGAATAAAAATAATTACCGAGTTTGACATGACTAATATTTCCTAGTGTTTCTTCATAAAATGAAAGGTTATGAAAGTTAAAAAAAAAACACATTTAGTTAAAAGTATGATGTTAAATTTGGATTCTTTAAATTTTGAATTTTTATTTTAGAGAATAAAGTGTAATTTCTTATTCTTGAATGATTTTTCTTTTATATTTTTTCTTTGTCCCATCTATGAAATAAATGATGAGAGATCACACTTGATTTCTTAGAAATTGGTGTTTATAATATTTGAAAAGATAGTAAAAATTTTACCATTGTTATGATAAAAATTAGATACATGGTTATATATTTTTCTCTTTCTTGTTTTGTTTTGTTTTTGTTTTTGTTCTTTAGAAGATAAAATAAAGTTATTTCATGCATAATCAATCTTATATACTGAAGATAGAAAAGCTAAGTTTCATTTTTTTTATTTGAAAATTAATTGATAAAATTTAAAAGAAGACTATCAATAATTCAATCTCTTATTTTCTATGTCTTAAAAAACCTTTATAACCGAAAAGAGATAATTAAATTAAATTAAAAGAAATTACTGTATAAAAAAATTAAATAATTTTTTAATTTTTAAATATTGCACTTAGTATAGATTATAGACATCTATCGAATCATTTTTAACATTTTTCGTTTGAGCTCCACTTAATTTTATTTTGTTTTCTTCTTATTGAATATTTTTTTATCTCTTCTTTGATTTAGAATTTTAGAAGAATGTAGTTTAATTCAATTGTAGAGATATCAACCATTTAATAACGTGTAACATATTGATTTATCAAAATTATGTGTATTTATATATAAATATATAATGATTAATTTTAGTAATTAATTTTAGTATGTAAATAATATTTTTTGCATCAAAATCGAAAATAAAAATTGACCCAACTAATGGCCCATTATTTGCCCAGCATTTCAACCCACGACGTGCTCCAACAGCTTCTACTCTTCCAACTTTCAGCTTGGCTACATTTATCAATACTGCTATGGTCGTACTCGTATCCTGTGCTAGCTACTAGGGTGTACATGGGTCGGGTGAAGTCGGGTTTAATATATCAGTCAAATAATAATAATAATAATAATAATAATAATAATAATTAAATTAAAAATTAATATAATAAATTTTTTTATTGAATTTAGAAATTTATTAGATTATAGTATTGAAATATAAATTTTTTATAGTTTAATTTAATTTATTTTTTTTGTATAATTGTTGAAAGAGATAATAATTTGAATAAATTAGTGTATAAATAATTATGAATAATTAGTTATTCTATAATGTATTTAAAAAATTTGAATTGAAGATAAGATAAACTTTTGATAAGATAAGATTTAAATTTAAAATAAGATAAACTTTTGATAAGATAAACTCATACTCTATATATACATGTGTATAACAATAGTAAAAAATCACAATTTGTTCCTTTATTTCTAAATACAATTTTTTGTGAGCAAGGATTAATTTTTGCTGAATGCGCATAGCACCTTGGTACTATTAGAGGAAGAAAAGTTTTTATCGATGATAAAGGTCTTCAGGTATTTTGTATCTAATTTATATTGTTTGGATAGAATTTTAGAATTTACTTGTTACTTCTGGTCTATTATGAATACATTGTAATCCTTCTCCTTCGTCAGTGATCAGGGTTCAAAGTGTGAAAAACGAAAGCAGTGAGAATGAAGAATGCTGGAAAGAACTCCAAGGGGAAGGACGCCGGAGATAACCGCAAGGCAAATAGAGAAGCGTTTTTGTTGTTGAAGGAATGCCGAAAATCGTTTTTCGAGTCGAAGGAAAGCCGGAAATTTGTCAGCAGCGGATTCAGCGGATCGTCCAATAAGGGAGGCCACGGCGGAAAGTTCACGTGGATCGGCGGCCAAGACTACTGGCAGATGGAGATCGATCCGGTGGCTTTGGATGCCAATGATCCAAACTTCGACGATCCGGAGGATTATTGATATGTTATGTTTGAGTTTGTGGTAGCATGACTGTGTTACTGTAAATATATGGAGGATTCGATCATTGATATTGAAGTGTCTAATTACAGCGTCATTGTCAGTTTCAACTGTTTATGCTTTCTATTAAACTTAATCTAGTTTAACCTACCATTTGATATTACTTTTACTTTTGATTTAATTTAACACTAAGGTGTCTTTGGTTTAACGGTTCCAGCATCAAACACTAAATAAGCGGTTTAGTTTTTTTTTTAATGAAATTTTAATTTTTTATTTGGCTTTTTTTTTTTTTTATCACGGGTGAACTATTTCACCAACCCGACTGACAAATAAGTAGTACACCTTTAAATTGTTATATTCTTCGTTGTCCGTAGCGAATCAATTATTTTTCAATTTTATATGTGAAATTAAACTTCTATAATTGTCTCCCTCAATTAAGATCTAGGCTCAATTCCTGAGAACTAAGAAGGCAGAATAGAATGCTTGTTGCAAAAGCAAAGGATGCAATCAAGACATGTATATGCTACTGAAGTATCTTAGCATATGAGTATAGACACATTTATTTATTTATTTATTTTAAAAAAAGAGAGAAACAATTTCACATGGAACAGAACTGTACATATTCTCTACAAACACTTAGCTTTAGAACTAACTAACTCTAGCTATATTATTATGATACATTAAGTGTGTTCTTCTTCTGCATATATTTCATTCCATTTTTAATACAAATTAATTTCTATCATGAGAGTAAATATACTTTTTCTAATTTGTTAGTATAATTGATAGTAGGATAACATTGAATCACTTTTATAAACGTTAGGGATACAAATAGGACGATTTAAATGTTAGGGATACAAATAGGACTTACCTCAAACGTTGGGAAAAAAAACGATACTTTACTCTAATATAAAAGAGTATTAGTATATATTATTTTCAAAAATATCTTTCATTGTATATAATTTATAAAAATATTAATTTACTAATTTTAAGAGTTAAATTCATGACTTTTTAATTTTAGTGTACAATTATTTGTTTAACTGATTTCAAATTATTATTATTATTGTTATTATCTATATTTAACTCAATATGTTTATGTCAAACACAGGGTTCTTGGTAACATAGCGATACTTCAACCACTTCCAAAAACACCTGTTGGACCTTGTTCCTGTTTTAGATTAGATTCATTGCGCGCACTCACACTCTCACTCTTTAATCCACACCTTTCTTCTTCCTCGGTTTCTCAGAATCAAGGGTACCCCTTTCTCTTCTCTCTTTACTTTAGATCCGCACTTCAGAAAGGTACCACTTTTTTCTTTTTCTTTTATCTTTCAATTTTTAAAATTGAGATTTTGTTTTCTCTCTGTGTATGCACATGAATGTATGTGTTTACGGTTTCCCTTTGCCACACTTAATCCTAATCCTTCTAAAGCCTCTTTCCTATTTTTCCTTATTTGGGTTTATATTTATCTCTTCATTCATTGTAATTAGTTCACACCATAGTACCCTCATTAAATAATCTTCTGGAAAAAGATTTTTTCAGTTAGCTTATTGGAACAGATATAGGAAGTTGGGAATAAATCTTCCTAACTAATTTTCCTTTTTTGGTTCTGGTTTTGGTCAATTTTCTAAGGGCTCAATCATGTGAAGCTTAATAAAATTTGTTCTTTTTTCCCCTGTCAATGTAATTGATTGTCGGTGGAAAACCAGTTTCTTGAAGATATTTGATTCTGATCACTAAATGTTTTGAATATATTAGTCTCTGGTGAGGTTGAAGTAGACTTGAACTTTAGCTGGTTCTAATTTGGGAGCATCATCATGTCTGAAGTGAAAAACAAACTGGATTTATTGCAACGGCTTGGACCAGACATGTCAATAAAGGTTCTCACTCATTTGGACCCTTGTGACCTTGTCCGCGTTTCGACTCTTTCCCGTTCTTGGCACCAATTTGGTAAGCCATTTGAGTTCATGGTTTGTGAAATTTGTAGCTTCTCTAACGTTATATTGTCTTGCAAAGTCTATTTTTTTGTGATACATTATTGGTATTAAATTTTCCAATGTTGAAATATTATGGTGCTGTTTAAATTGTATTGATTTGCATTCCATATATTATGCAGTTATTGAAAATGGCCTTTGCAAGCATCTTTGCTTGAAAATGTTTCCTGAACTATCTGGTGTTAGACATGTCATCGAGGTAGAGAACATGATTGAACCAGTGAGTAACATGCTTGGAAGTTCTTCGAATTGGGAATATCTCAAGAGAAATCATAAAGTCTATGCGTTCCTAGCATGTGGTCTCAGTCCTTCTATCAGCAGAAATTGCATCTCGAGTGCCGTAAGTGCATCCAGCTACAATAAGATCCGCGAAGAAAATGATGTGAATACGTTGGACCCTCGAGATACATCGTACTGGTCTAGTGAAGGGAAAAGTGATCCTTCTGTACCAGAGACTTTAGAATATATGCTAACTTCCAAACTATGTCTAATCACTGAGATTCATGTGCAGCCATTCCAAGGTTAGTCCAGTAGCTAATTGACAAGTTTGGTATTAAGTTGAACTGAAAATGGCTAATGCCGAGGATATTAACTTCAACTTGATTAGCTGATTAATGTATCTTTTTACCATGCAGCATATTCAGCAAAAGCTGTCCGATTCCGAATGGGCCGTGCAAGATACGCGACAAAGTTAGAGTTATCAGAGATGTGTGAACTTGATTTTTTTTTTGCTGATAAAATATTTGGGGGTCCTCAATGGACATATACTTCACCTGAATTTGCAATGTTGCAAGTGAGTTGCACTATTAACATGCTTGTGATTTTGCATTTCCTATTTTCTATCCATAAACACTCTCAACAAAGAGGAGGATTGGGATTCAGCTACATATATCTTTTGAGCATTAACGGATCTCTTTTTCCCTCTAGATATTTTTGTGGACTTGATCTATTTAAAATTGCAATTTTTTTGTAGCATAGATTACTCTATGCCACTGTTTAATGAATTATTTCTATAATGAAACTGCAGGAAAACTGCTTGCAGAAATTCAAGCTACTTGAACCTGTTCTGTGCATTGGAGATGTGCTTCAAGTTGAGCTGCTGGGCAGAGTTCAAAAGAAAGAAATGGATCAATTATTTTACATATGGTTAATTTGCAAATCCTTTCTCTTACACATACACATGCACACAGGCACACCCCGTCATAAGCAGTTGTGCATAGATAATTCAATGTTATTCTGCTTAAAATTGTTGAAGGCATAGATAATTCAATGTTGTGCATAAATAAAGAATTGCCATTTTGCTTATATGTTTCTAACTCCGATAAATTGGATATCTTTGATGCAGCATCTCTCATGTTCAAGCCGTCGGACGGCCACTTTTGCCAGCATTTGATGTCGAAATAGACCATCCATCAGGAAAGTGTAGATTGAAGTGTATGTCTCCAACAAGAAGAGGCGCCTCGAGCAGTCATTCATGACTGCGGACTTTTACCACAAGTATAATGCAGAGGGGCGTGAGACGTTGGGAGCAAATTCTTGTTGCTGCACTGCTTGGTCCTGGTGCTGTTGTATTTGATGAATGATGAAAAATAGTGAATCAAGTCTTGTTGATTCTCAATAAACTGAGAAACTTGTGTAAATGGGAGCATCAGGAATTAGCTGCAAAGATATAGGCAATCTAAAATTACTTAGATTTGTTTCACCTAAATATTGATCTTGTATATATATTTTGTTCAGTTAACTGTAAAATTAATGTCACATGTATGCAACTCAAATATCTTAACAACACAATTTCGATTTTCTTTCTTTAATTTCGTGACTTTCTAATAAGTACAAATCGTCGCCACATACATATTCCTTTTTGAAAATTTATCTATCAATGCCTCAGAAAAAAAATTACACGTTAGTTTTGCACTTGTATATCAAAATATACTTCCGTGCTAATTTTAACACAAGATGTTAATTCAGATAATTATTTTTACTGATTAAAACATGCATGTCATTTTAACATAAAGTTCTATGTACAACATAGTCCTGCTTCAATTCTTCAAGTTGGTGGAGATTACTTCTCACTCCCCCTCTGTTATAAACCTTGCCAAATTGTCAATTCAACAAGTTTTAAAAAATACTTTTTAAATTCATTTTAAATAGCAAAATTTATATAACATTTCATTTAAGTTGTAAAAAATTTTAAAGTTTGAAACACAAGGATGAAAAAATTAATATCCAAAATTTATATATAACTTGCAATGATCTTTCCTTTGTAAGCTTCTAAGAGAGTAATTTTAAAAATTATTTTCTAAGATTATAAAATTAACATTTAATAATACCAATAATTTAAAAATATATTATATTAAAATTATCATTATAAAAATAAAAATAAATTTTTAAATTTTAAACCCATTATTGAACACATGAACCCTTCAAATACTATCCACAACATCAACCCCATCAGGTCAAGCTTCTCTACAATAAAATGCAAATACATCAGCCATTGGCGTAAAGGTCCAGTGACCCATTAAGACATTTGGCCTATTCTGGTTACCCTAATCCTTATAATAATATTTAGTGTGTGGAATAAAAATTCAACTAATTATAAACATTTCAACTTCAATTATTTATTATCTAGTTAAATCTATACGACATTATAATGGAATTTGTCGCATAAAATCAAAACAAAAGATATGTCATGATATATTGGAAGATTATTATTTTAATAATTTTCATTACTAACAATATACTTATCTATTATATAAAGATTGAAAGAGGTTTGATATACAGAATTTTCAATATATATAGTTATTTGTACAATTTAAATATAAAATCTCTTAGTTAAAAATAAAAAGAGCTAACCATCTAAACTAATATTGTGTTTATTATTATTACACAGAATAAATAAATAAGAGGGTGGATTAAATACACTAGTTATAAACTTATAATAATAGACTCGCATAACATTGAAGTAATAAATATAAATAATGAATGACATTAAGCAAGACGAACCCTAGTAGCATCAAATAAGACTTTGAATAAAAATAATTACCGAGTTTGACATGACTAATATTTCCTAGTGTTTCTTCATAAAATGAAAGATTATGAAAGTTAAAAAAAAAAACACATTTAGTTAAAAGTATGATGTTAAATTTTGATCCTTTAAATTTTGAATTTTTATTTTAGAGAATAAAGTGTGATTTTCTTACTCTTGAATAGTTTTTCTTTTATATTTTTTCTTTGTCCCATCTATGAAATAAATGATGAAAGATTACACTTGATTTCTTAAAAATTGGTGTTTATAATATTTGAAAAGATAGTAAAAATTTTACCATTATTATAATAAAAATTAGATACATGGTTGTATTTTTCTCTCTTTCTTGTTTTGTTTTGTTTTTATTTTTGTTCTTTAGAAGATAAAATAAAGTTATTTCATGCATAATCAATCTTACATATTGAAGATAGAAAAGCTAAGTTTCATTTTTTTTATTTGAAAATTAATTGATAAAGTTTAAAAGAAGACTATCAATTCAATCTCTTATTTTCTATGTCTTAAAAAACCTTTATAACTGAAAAGAGATAGTTAAATTAAAATAAAAGAAATTACTGTATAAAAAAATTAAATAATTTTTTAATTTTTAAATATTGCACTTAGTATAGATTATAGACATCTATCGAATCATTTTTAACATTTTTCGTTTGAGCTCCACTTAATTTTATTTTGTTTTCTTCTTATTGAATATTTTTTTTATCTCTTCTTTGATTTAGAATTTTAGAAGAATGTAGTTTAATTCAATTGTAGAGATATCAACCATTTAATAACGTGTAACATATTGATTTATCAAAATTATGTGTATTTATATATAAATATATAATGATTAATTTTAGTAATTAATTTTAGTATGTAAATAATATTTTTTGCATCAAAATCGAAAATAAAAATTGACCCAACTAATGGCCCATTATTTGCCCAGCATTTCAACCCACGACGTGCTCCAACAGCTTCTACTCTTCCAACTTTCAGCTTGGCTACATTTATCAATACTGCTATGGTCGTACTCGTATCCTGTGCTAGCTACTAGGGTGTACATGGGTCGGGTGAAGTCGGGTTTAATATATCAGTCAAATAATAATAATAATAATAATAATAATAATAATAATAATAATTAAATTAAAAATTAATATAATAAATTTTTTTATTGAATTTAGAAATTTATTAGATTATAGTATTGAAATATAAATTTTTTATAGTTTAATTTAATTTATTTTTTTGTATAATTGTTGAAAGAGATAATAATTTGAATAAATTAGTGTATAAATAATTATGAATAATTAGTTATTCTATAATGTATTTAAAAAATTTGAATTGAAGATAAGATAAACTTTTGATAAGATAAGATTTAAATTTAAAATAAGATAAACTTTTGATAAGATAAACTCATACTCTATATATACATGTGTATAACAATAGTAAAAAATCACAATTTGTTCCTTTATTTCTAAATACAATTTTTTGTGAGCAAGGATTAATTTTTGCTGAATGCGCATAGCACCTTGGTACTATTAGAGGAAGAAAAGTTTTTATCGATGATAAAGGTCTTCAGGTATTTTGTATCTAATTTATATTGTTTGGATAGAATTTTAGAATTTACTTGTTACTTCTGGTCTATTATGAATACATTGTAATCCTTCTCCTTCGTCAGTGATCAGGGTTCAAAGTGTGAAAAACGAAAGCAGTGAGAATGAAGAATGCTGGAAAGAACTCCAAGGGGAAGGACGCCGGAGATAACCGCAAGGCAAATAGAGAAGCGTTTTTGTTGTTGAAGGAATGCCGAAAATCGTTTTTCGAGTCGAAGGAAAGCCGTAAATTTGTCAGCAGCGGATTCAGCGGATCGTCCAATAAGGGAGGCCACGGCGGAAAGTTCACGTGGATCGGCGGCCAAGACTACTGGCAGATGGAGATCGATCCGGTGGCTTTGGATGCCAATGATCCAAACTTCGACGATCCGGAGGATTATTGATATGTTATGTTTGAGTTTGTGGTAGCATGACTGTGTTACTGTAAATATATGGAGGATTCGATCATTGATATTGAAGTGTCTAATTACAGCGTCATTGTCAGTTTCAACTGTTTATGCTTTCTATTAAACTTAATCTAGTTTAACCTACCATTTGATATTACTTTTACTTTTGATTTAATTTAACACTAAGGTGTCTTTGGTTTAACGGTTCCAGCATCAAACACTAAATAAGCGGTTTAGTTTTTTTTTTAATGAAATTTTAATTTTTTATTTGGCTTTTTTTTTTTTTTTATCACGGGTGAACTATTTCACCAACCCGACTGACAAATAAGTAGTACACCTTTAAATTGTTATATTCTTCGTTGTCCGTAGCGAATCAATTATTTTTCAATTTTATATGTGAAATTAAACTTCTATAATTGTCTCCCTCAATTAAGATCTAGGCTCAATTCCTGAGAACTAAGAAGGCAGAATAGAATGCTTGTTGCAAAAGCAAAGGATGCAATCAAGACATGTATATGCTACTGAAGTATCTTAGCATATGAGTATAGACACATTTATTTATTTATTTATTTTAAAAAAAGAGAGAAACAATTTCACATGGAACAGAACTGTACATATTCTCTACAAACACTTAGCTTTAGAACTAACTAACTCTAGCTATATTATTATGATACATTAAGTGTGTTCTTCTTCTGCATATATTTCATTCCATTTTTAATACAAATTAATTTCTATCATGAGAGTAAATATACTTTTTCTAATTTGTTAGTATAATTGATAGTAGGATAACATTGAATCACTTTTATAAACGTTAGGGATACAAATAGGACGATTTAAATGTTAGGGATACAAATAGGACTTACCTCAAACGTTGGGAAAAAAAACGATACTTTACTCTAATATAAAAGAGTATTAGTATATATTATTTTCAAAATATCTTTCATTGTATATAATTTATAAAAATATTAATTTACTAATTTTAAGAGTTAAATTCATGACTTTTTAATTTTAGTGTACAATTATTTGTTTAACTGATTTCAAATTATTATTATTATTGTTATTATCTATATTTAACTCAATATGTTTATGTCAAACACAGGGTTCTTGGTAACATAGCGATACTTCAACCACTTCCAAAAACACCTGTTGGACCTTGTTCCTGTTTTAGATTAGATTCATTGCGCGCACTCACACTCTCACTCTTTAATCCACACCTTTCTTCTTCCTCGGTTTCTCAGAATCAAGGGTACCCTTTCTCTTCTCTCTTTACTTTAGATCCGCACTTCAGAAAGGTACCACTTTTTCTTTTTCTTTTATCTTTCAATTTTTAAAATTGAGATTTTGTTTTCTCTCTGTGTATGCACATGAATGTATGTGTTTACGGTTTCCCTTTGCCACACTTAATCCTAATCCTTCTAAAGCCTCTTTCCTATTTTTCCTTATTTGGGTTTATATTTATCTCTTCATTCATTGTAATTAGTTCACACCATAGTACCCTCATTAAATAATCTTCTGGAAAAAGATTTTTTCAGTTAGCTTATTGGAACAGATATAGGAAGTTGGGAATAAATCTTCCTAACTAATTTTCCTTTTTTGGTTCTGGTTTTGGTCAATTTTCTAAGGGCTCAATCATGTGAAGCTTAATAAAATTTGTTCTTTTTTCCCCTGTCAATGTAATTGATTGTCGGTGGAAAACCAGTTTCTTGAAGATATTTGATTCTGATCACTAAATGTTTTGAATATATTAGTCTCTGGTGAGGTTGAAGTAGACTTGAACTTTAGCTGGTTCTAATTTGGGAGCATCATCATGTCTGAAGTGAAAAACAAACTGGATTTATTGCAACGGCTTGGACCAGACATGTCAATAAAGGTTCTCACTCATTTGGACCCTTGTGACCTTGTCCGCGTTTCGACTCTTTCCCGTTCTTGGCACCAATTTGGTAAGCCATTTGAGTTCATGGTTTGTGAAATTTGTAGCTTCTCTAACGTTATATTGTCTTGCAAAGTCTATTTTTTTGTGATACATTATTGGTATTAAATTTTCCAATGTTGAAATATTATGGTGCTGTTTAAATTGTATTGATTTGCATTCCATATATTATGCAGTTATTGAAAATGGCCTTTGCAAGCATCTTTGCTTGAAAATGTTTCCTGAACTATCTGGTGTTAGACATGTCATCGAGGTAGAGAACATGATTGAACCAGTGAGTAACATGCTTGGAAGTTCTTCGAATTGGGAATATCTCAAGAGAAATCATAAAGTCTATGCGTTCCTAGCATGTGGTCTCAGTCCTTCTATCAGCAGAAATTGCATCTCGAGTGCCGTAAGTGCATCCAGCTACAATAAGATCCGCGAAGAAAATGATGTGAATACGTTGGACCCTCGAGATACATCGTACTGGTCTAGTGAAGGGAAAAGTGATCCTTCTGTACCAGAGACTTTAGAATATATGCTAACTTCCAAACTATGTCTAATCACTGAGATTCATGTGCAGCCATTCCAAGGTTAGTCCAGTAGCTAATTGACAAGTTTGGTATTAAGTTGAACTGAAAATGGCTAATGCCGAGGATATTAACTTCAACTTGATTAGCTGATTAATGTATCTTTTTACCATGCAGCATATTCAGCAAAAGCTGTCCGATTCCGAATGGGCCGTGCAAGATACGCGACAAAGTTAGAGTTATCAGAGATGTGTGAACTTGATTTTTTTTTTGCTGATAAAATATTTGGGGGTCCTCAATGGACATATACTTCACCTGAATTTGCAATGTTGCAAGTGAGTTGCACTATTAACATGCTTGTGATTTTGCATTTCCTATTTTCTATCCATAAACACTCTCAACAAAGAGGAGGATTGGGATTCAGCTACATATATCTTTTGAGCATTAACGGATCTCTTTTTCCCTCTAGATATTTTTGTGGACTTGATCTATTTAAAATTGCAATTTTTTTGTAGCATAGATTACTCTATGCCACTGTTTAATGAATTATTTCTATAATGAAACTGCAGGAAAACTGCTTGCAGAAATTCAAGCTACTTGAACCTGTTCTGTGCATTGGAGATGTGCTTCAAGTTGAGCTGCTGGGCAGAGTTCAAAAGAAAGAAATGGATCAATTATTTTACATATGGTTAATTTGCAAATCCTTTCTCTTACACATACACATGCACACAGGCACACCCCGTCATAAGCAGTTGTGCATAGATAATTCAATGTTATTCTGCTTAAAATTGTTGAAGGCATAGATAATTCAATGTTGTGCATAAATAAAGAATTGCCATTTTGCTTATATGTTTCTAACTCCGATAAATTGGATATCTTTGATGCAGCATCTCTCATGTTCAAGCCGTCGGACGGCCACTTTTGCCAGCATTTGATGTCGAAATAGACCATCCATCAGGAAAGTGTAGATTGAAGTGTATGTCTCCAACAAGAAGAGGCGCCTCGAGCAGTCATTCATGACTGCGGACTTTTACCACAAGTATAATGCAGAGGGGCGTGAGACGTTGGGAGCAAATTCTTGTTGCTGCACTGCTTGGTCCTGGTGCTGTTGTATTTGATGAATGATGAAAAATAGTGAATCAAGTCTTGTTGATTCTCAATAAACTGAGAAACTTGTGTAAATGGGAGCATCAGGAATTAGCTGCAAAGATATAGGCAATCTAAAATTACTTAGATTTGTTTCACCTAAATATTGATCTTGTATATATATTTTGTTCAGTTAACTGTAAAATTAATGTCACATGTATGCAACTCAAATATCTTAACAACACAATTTCGATTTTCTTTCTTTAATTTCGTGACTTTCTAATAAGTACAAATCGTCGCCACATACATATTCCTTTTTGAAAATTTATCTATCAATGCCTCAGAAAAAAATTACACGTTAGTTTTGCACTTGTATATCAAAATATACTTCCGTGCTAATTTTAACACAAGATGTTAATTCAGATAATTATTTTTACTGATTAAAACATGCATGTCATTTTAACATAAAGTTCTATGTACAACATAGTCCTGCTTCAATTCTTCAAGTTGGTGGAGATTACTTCTCACTCCCCCTCTGTTATAAACCTTGCCAAATTGTCAATTCAACAAGTTTTAAAAAATACTTTTTAAATTCATTTTAAATAGCAAAATTTATATAACATTTCATTTAAGTTGTAAAAAATTTTAAAGTTTGAAACACAAGGATGAAAAATTAATATCCAAAATTTATATATAACTTGCAATGATCTTTCCTTTGTAAGCTTCTAAGAGAGTAATTTTAAAAATTATTTTCTAAGATTATAAAATTAACATTTAATAATACCAATAATTTAAAAATATATTATATTAAAATTATCATTATAAAAATAAAAATAAATTTTTAAATTTTAAACCCATTATTGAACACATGAACCCTTCAAATACTATCCACAACATCAACCCCATCAGGTCAAGCTTCTCTACAATAAAATGCAAATACATCAGCCATTGGCGTAAAGGTCCAGTGACCCATTAAGACATTTGGCCTATTCTGGTTACCCTAATCCTTATAATAATATTTAGTGTGTGGAATAAAAATTCAACTAATTATAAACATTTCAACTTCAATTATTTATTATCTAGTTAAATCTATACGACATTATAATGGAATTTGTCGCATAAAATCAAAACAAAAGATATGTCATGATATATTGGAAGATTATTATTTTAATAATTTTCATTACTAACAATATACTTATCTATTATATAAAGATTGAAAGAGGTTTGATATACAGAATTTTCAATATATATAGTTATTTGTACAATTTAAATATAAAATCTCTTAGTTAAAATAAAAAGAGCTAACCATCTAAACTAATATTGTGTTTATTATTATTACACAGAATAAATAAATAAGAGGGTGGATTAAATACACTAGTTATAAACTTATAATAATAGACTCGCATAACATTGAAGTAATAAATATAAATAATGAATGACATTAAGCAAGACGAACCCTAGTAGCATCAAATAAGACTTTGAATAAAAATAATTACCGAGTTTGACATGACTAATATTTCCTAGTGTTTCTTCATAAAATGAAAGATTATGAAAGTTAAAAAAAAAAAACACATTTAGTTAAAAGTATGATGTTAAATTTTGATCCTTTAAATTTTGAATTTTTATTTTAGAGAATAAAGTGTGATTTTCTTACTCTTGAATAGTTTTTCTTTTATATTTTTTCTTTGTCCCATCTATGAAATAAATGATGAAAGATTACACTTGATTTCTTAAAAATTGGTGTTTATAATATTTGAAAAGATAGTAAAAATTTTACCATTATTATAATAAAAATTAGATACATGGTTGTATTTTTCTCTCTTTCTTGTTTTGTTTTGTTTTTATTTTTGTTCTTTAGAAGATAAAATAAAGTTATTTCATGCATAATCAATCTTACATATTGAAGATAGAAAAGCTAAGTTTCATTTTTTTTATTTGAAAATTAATTGATAAAGTTTAAAAGAAGACTATCAATTCAATCTCTTATTTTCTATGTCTTAAAAAACCTTTATAACTGAAAAGAGATAGTTAAATTAAAATAAAAGAAATTACTGTATAAAAAAATTAAATAATTTTTTAATTTTTAAATATTGCACTTAGTATAGATTATAGACATCTATCGAATCATTTTTAACATTTTTCGTTTGAGCTCCACTTAATTTTATTTTGTTTTCTTCTTATTGAATATTTTTTTTATCTCTTCTTTAATTTAGAATTTTAGAAGAATGTAGTTTAATTCAATTGTAGAGATATCAACCATTTAATAACGTGTAACATATTGATTTATCAAAATTATGTGTATTTATATATAAATATATAATGATTAATTTTAGTAATTAATTTTAGTATGTAAATAATATTTTTTGCATCAAAATCGAAAATAAAAATTGACCCAACTAATGGCCCATTATTTGCCCAGCATTTCAACCCACGACGTGCTCCAACAGCTTCTACTCTTCCAACTTTCAGCTTGGCTACATTTATCAATACTGCTATGGTCGTACTCGTATCCTGTGCTAGCTACTAGGGTGTACATGGGTCGGGTGAAGTCGGGTTTAATATATCAGTCAAATAATAATAATAATAATATAATAATAATAATAATAATTAAATTAAAAATTAATATAATAAATTTTTTTATTGAATTTAGAAATTTATTAGATTATAGTATTGAAATATAAATTTTTTATAGTTTAATTTAATTTATTTTTTTTGTATAATTGTTGAAAGAGATAATAATTTGAATAAATTAGTGTATAAATAATTATGAATAATTAGTTATTCTATAATGTATTTAAAAATTTGAATTGAAGATAAGATAAACTTTTGATAAGATAAGATTTAAATTTAAAATAAGATAAACTTTTGATAAGATAAACTCATACTCTATATATACATGTGTATAACAATAGTAAAAAATCACAATTTGTTCCTTTATTTCTAAATACAATTTTTTGTGAGCAAGGATTAATTTTTGCTGAATGCGCATAGCACCTTGGTACTATTAGAGGAAGAAAAGTTTTTATCGATGATAAAGGTCTTCAGGTATTTTGTATCTAATTTATATTGTTTGGATAGAATTTTAGAATTTACTTGTTACTTCTGGTCTATTATGAATACATTGTAATCCTTCTCCTTCGTCAGTGATCAGGGTTCAAAGTGTGAAAAACGAAAGCAGTGAGAATGAAGAATGCTGGAAAGAACTCCAAGGGGAAGGACGCCGGAGATAACCGCAAGGCAAATAGAGAAGCGTTTTTGTTGTTGAAGGAATGCCGAAAATCGTTTTTCGAGTCGAAGGAAAGCCGGAAATTTGTCAGCAGCGGATTCAGCGGATCGTCCAATAAGGGAGGCCACGGCGGAAAGTTCACGTGGATCGCGGCCAAGACTACTGGCAGATGGAGATCGATCCGGTGGCTTGGATGCCAATGATCCAAACTTCGACGATCCGGAGGATTATTGATATGTTATGTTTGAGTTTGTGGTAGCATGACTGTGTTACTGTAATATATGGAGGATTCGATCATTGATATTGAAGTGTCTAATTACAGCGTCATTGTCAGTTTCAACTGTTTATGCTTTCTATTAAACTTAATCTAGTTTAACCTACCATTTGATATTACTTTTACTTTTGATTTAATTTAACACTAAGGTGTCTTTGGTTTAACGGTTCCAGCATCAAACACTAAATAAGCGGTTTAGTTTTTTTTTTAATGAAATTTTAATTTTTTATTTGGCTTTTTTTTTTTTTTCACGGGTGAACTATTTCACCAACCCGACTGACAAATAAGTAGTACACCTTTAAATTGTTATATTCTTCGTTGTCCGTAGCGAATCAATTATTTTTCAATTTTATATGTGAAATTAAACTTCTATAATTGTCTCCCTCAATTAAGATCTAGGCTCAATTCCTGAGAACTAAGAAGGCAGAATAGAATGCTTGTTGCAAAAGCAAAGGATGCAATCAAGACATGTATATGCTACTGAAGTATCTTAGCATATGAGTATAGACACATTTATTTATTTATTTATTTTAAAAAAAGAGAGAAACAATTTCACATGGAACAGAACTGTACATATTCTCTACAAACACTTAGCTTTAGAACTAACTAACTCTAGCTATATTATTATGATACATTAAGTGTGTTCTTCTTCTGCATATATTTCATTCCATTTTTAATACAAATTAATTTCTATCATGAGAGTAAATATACTTTTTCTAATTTGTTAGTATAATTGATAGTAGGATAACATTGAATCACTTTTATAAACGTTAGGGATACAAATAGGACGATTTAAATGTTAGGGATACAATAGGACTTACCTCAAACGTTGGGAAAAAAACGATACTTTACTCTAATATAAAAGAGTATTAGTATATATTATTTTCAAAAATTTTTCATTGTATATAATTTTAAAATATTAATTTACTAATTTTAAGAGTTAATTCATGACTTTTTAATTTTAGTGTACAATTATTTGTTTAATGATTTCAATTATTATTATTATTGTTATTATCTATATTTAACTCATATGTTTATGTCAAACACAGGGTTCTTGTAACATAGCGATACTTCAACCACTTCAAAAACACCTGTTGGACTTGTTCTGTTTTAGATTAGATTCATTGCGCGCACTCACACTCTCACTCTTTAATCCACACTTTCTTCTTCTCGGTTTCTCAGAATCAAGGGTACCCTTTCTCTTCTTCTTTACTTTAGATCCGCACTTCAGAAGGTACCTTTTTCTTTTTCTTTATCTTTCAATTTTAAATTGAATTTTGTTTTCTCTCTGTGTATGCACATGATGTATGTGTTTACGGTTTCCCTTTGCCACACTTATCCTAATCCTTCTAAAGCCTCTTTCCTATTTTTCCTTATTTGGGTTTATATTTATCTTTCATTCATTGTTTAGTTCACACATAGTACCTCATTAATAATCTTCTGGAAAAAGATTTTTTCAGTTAGCTTATTGAAAGATATAGGAAGTTGGGAATAAATCTTCCTAATAATTTTTTTTGTTTGTTTTGGTCAATTTCTAGGGCTCAATATGTGAAGCTTAATAAAATTTGTTTTTTTTCCCTGTCAATGTATTGATTGTCGGTGGAAACCAGTTTCTTGAAGATATTGATTCTGATCACTAAATGTTTTGAATATATTAGTCTCTGGTGAGGTGAAGTAGACTTGAACTTTAGCTGGTTCTATTTGGGAGCATCATCATGTCTGAAGTGAAAACAACTGGATTTATTGCAACGGCTTGGACCAGACATGTCAATAAAGGTTCTCACTCATTTGGACCTTGTGACTTGTCCGCGTTTCGACTCTTTCCTTCTTGGCACAATTTGTAAGCCATTTGAGTTCATGGTTTGTGAAATTTGTAGCTTCTCTAACGTTATATTGTCTTGCAAAGTCTATTTTTTGTGATACATTATTGGTATTAAATTTTCCAATGTTGAAATATTATGGTGCTGTTTAAATTGTATTGATTTGCATTCATATATTATGCAGTTATTGAAATGGCCTTTGCAAGCATCTTTGCTTGAAAATGTTTCCTGACTATCTGGTGTTAGACATGTTCGAGGTAGAGAACATGATTGAACCAGTGAGTAACATGCTTGGAAGTTCTTCGAATTGGGAATATCTCAAGAGAAATCAAAAGTCTATGCGTTCCTAGCATGTGGTCTCAGTCCTTCTATCAGCAGAATTGCATCTCGAGTGCCGTAAGTGCATCCAGCTACAATAAGATCCGCGAAGAAAATGATGTGAATACGTTGGACCCTCGAGATACATCGTACTGGTCTACGTGAAGGGAAAAAGTGATCCTTCTGTACCAGAGACTTTAGAATATAGCTAACTTCCAAACTATGTCTAATCACTGAGATTCATGTGCAGCCATTCCATAGTCATAGCTAATTGACAAGTTTGGTATTAAGTTGAACTGAAAATGGCTAATGCCGGAGGATATTAACTTCAACTTGATTAGCTGATTAATGTATCTTTTACCATGCAGCATAT